>NC_052505.1:16183634-16483634 GCF_014356525.2 Nilaparvata lugens | reverse complement strand
AAGTTGGTTTTCAACAGTAGGCGATAACAAATGAAAGGGTATCTGGACTCTGGCATGTTCGCAATTCTTATCAGCCAAGATAGACATCTTTTGAGGATATGAAATTTGAGCCTTGGTCTATTCGCCTCCAATCTAACACACCAACTCGGCGTCGTACGCACCAGCAAGAGCAAGCGCTTCAAAAAGAACAACTGAACAGCTTCCACAGCTTGCTCACAACCGAAACCCCACACTTCACACCCGTACAAACTCGATGGTATGATAACCATATCTAATAATTTCATTTTCCCCTCCCATTTCTCAGACCTCACCTTGGATAAAATGTTGACAGCCAATATTGATTCAATTTTACCTCTATTAATTGAGCGTTTGCACATCTCTGTATATTTACCTGAGGATTGGAATATTACTCCTAAATAATTATAATTTTTACAAATTTCTATTTTTTCCTCACCAATCACGAAATCTCTATGGCTATTGCTCAATCGACCCTTATGGAATGGCAAAACTTTGGTCTTAGCTGCATTGACCTTGAGTCCTATTTCTAAGCTGTACTGATAAAGACATTTGAGCTTATTTCTCACATCAGAAATGCTATCCGCCAAGATGACTATGTCGTCTGCATATTGTAACATTAGTACATCGTTGTCTCTATCAATGTGTAATCCATGCATTCCTTTATCTCTAAAGTAAGTTTCTATTGCCGATGTGTACAGAGAGAAGAGAAGTGGGCTGGCCGGGTCACCCTGCAAAACGCCTCTTGTCAGTGGGATAGGTTCGGATTGTAAACCATGCAACCTGTTCTCGATTACCAGTGAGAAGTTCGAGTACATATATTGAAAAACGCTAACTACTCTCCTACTTAATCCGAGTTCTCTCATTTTCTGAAATAGCCTGTTATGCGGGATAGAATCGAACGCAGACTCATAATCAATAAAAATTGCATACATCTTTCTCTTTTTTACTTCCATAAAATATTTGACTACTGAATCTAGAACGAAAATATTATCTAAGCATGACCTATTTTTCCGAAATCCCGATTGACTTTCCACCATGATCCCACTCTGATCTGCCCAAATTTCTAATCTATCTGTTAATATTCCAGTAAAAATTTTTAGAATACAATTCGCAATAGATAAGCCTCGGAAATTCCTAGGATCTTTTTTACAGCCTTTCTTATGCAATAGGTATATTTTCAGCTTTGCCCAATTCAAAGGAATTTTCCCAGTCTCCATGATCAAGTTGAACAGGCTTACTAACAGGTGTTTTCCTTCAGGTGCCAAATATTTGAAAAATTCATAGGAAATCCCATCTAAACCTGGAGCACTCCCATTTTTCAATCTCTTCAATTTTCTTTCTAACTCAATCATTTCTATCGGTCTATCGAGAAAAGGATGCTTGACGTCGAAGAATATGCACTCAATAGTTCTTTTTTCAGGTCTGTATTTATTTTTAAAAAAAGATGTCCATTCTTCCAAAGTTATAGAATCATTATCGATTGATTTATTGCCCTTTACTAGACGAACTGCTCGCCAAAATTCTTTAGCATTTGATGAATTCTGAAATTTATTTTGTAAGTTATCGTTGAACTGCTTTTTCTTCTCTTTCATTTTATTTTTATAAATTAGTTTACTGTCCAGATATTTATTAAAACAATTTATATCATGTTCTTTTTTCTTAAAATTCCTATATGCCTTACGTACTTCCCTTTTCAGCCTATTACACTCTATATCGTACCAAGGTTTATTTTTGAACTTGCTTATTATTAATGACTTTTTTACCATGCCCAGATTCTCTGCCTTATTTTTTACTGTAGTCATAAAATTCTCAGCCAAACATTCTACACTTTCTTCGCTCGCATTAAATTCGATTGGGAATGTTAATTCAGACATATATGCTTCTTTGCATGCATCACTCCAGCAATATAACGTTCGAAGTTCATTTGGCACGACCTGCGCTTCTCTATCAGATTCAAATTCAGTGTACACAATCAGTGGAAGGTGATCTGAAGTTAATACAATATCTGAAACTATTAAATCAGTAATATATTGAATACTTTCGAAATTGACCCAGACCAAATCTATTAAACTATTTCCATTTGAATTATGAAACGTGAATTGCCCCGGCATGTCACTCTTACATCTACCATTCAAAACATAGAATAGATTCTTTTCCATAATATTCACCAAATCCTTCGCGTTCCTTGAAATATATCTATCCTGAGAAATCCTATCTGCATAAAGATTTGAATTTGTGAATAAACAGTTATCTATAGAACATTGGTTTAGATCCCCCATTCTCAAATTAAAGTCACCCCCAATCAATACAGGGAAAGACGAAAACAATAATTCATAATATTTCAAGCATTCCTGGAATTCATTGAGACAGTGCACAAGAGAATCAGGCTTAAAGTAAACTAAACATAATATAATAATACGGCCCTTTGGATTTTCGACCTTGACAATTATAATAAACTCTCTAGCTTCAATCAGCGTTGCTTTCAAATTTTTTTTCACTAAAACTAACAAACCACCACTGGCTCTACCTCTTGAATTTGACAATTTATCTGCTGTTTGATTAAAAGCTACATATTCGTTAAAGTCTCGAGCATGGAAAGAGTCAGTTAACCAAGTTTCACTCAAGCCTATCACTTCATGAGCGTTAAATAGTTCTATTTGTTCCTTATCTAAATTAAGCACGTTATTAATACCATGAGAGTTCCAAAAAATTATTTTAAAATATTTAGAAACAAGTCCCACCTTTTCATTAGAGTGTATCACCTTACTGGGTTGTCCTCTCGCTGGGGTCTGCTATTGTGAGAGCGGCCGGCTCCCCTGTGAAGCTCGCTTGCACTGCGCGGGTGATGCTGACTTTTCGCGTTCCAGCCACGCTCTCATTGCAGTCGGTTTTTTGGAGCGAGAATTTGAAGCTTTACCCTTCAATTGAGTGTTTTTTTCAGTTGTCTGTCTCTTGTTGGATCGAAGCACCCTGGCGCTGTCATCTGAGTTGATCCTCGCCCGCGTATTGGAAGTTGGGATGTGTTCTTTTCTAGCAGGTTTATACGCTGACGCGTTCACAAACTCCTGCACTCTCTCCCTTGAACTGGCTTCAAATCCTATTTCTGATTGAGATTCATCATTGACGCCTTCAGTTTGAATAGATATAATATCGGAAGCTTCTTCATAAATATTTGGCTCTGATTACTCAGTAGCTGCTGTTTCGACTGGGGTAGAACTCTCGTGTATTTCTACAATTACTTGACGTTCGTTTTCAGAATTTGCCTGGTTGTTAACACTCCCGAATTTCTTTTCCAACTCATCCAGAGTATATAAACGGCCGTTAACAAGAAGTTTATCATATTGCATAATAGCGTACTGTCCATCTCTCCTAGCCATTGACATTCCCCCAATAAGTGAATTTGAATTGAATTAAATTTATTCATTTCCATAGAATAGTACAACATATTATAGAATATGATACATACACAGGGTATAGCAACTACAAAAATTCAAATAAATTAAACAGAGCAATACATAATAGTGGGAATCATCCCCATTACTTTGATAAAACCATTATAAAACCAAGTGAGAAAGATGAATCTGATATCTACCTACGAATCTTCCCTAAAATAGGGCCTGTTGTTTTTACCTGTATTGTATTTGTATATGGAAAAATGAATGAATAAATGAATAAATAATGAGATCTTCAAGTCAAAGTTCAACAAAATGTATAGATGAGCTCAGTGACAGCATAAAGTAGGAAAATCCTTTTTTTTTCGATTGTTTCGATTATCTCTGGTGACAGTAAACATGAGTTATATAATAGGACTATTCATATTTGCTCGGCCGAGCTGAGTGGGAATAGTTCAATCAGAACTCATGTGGATTATATTTTCACTGTGAGGATCACGTTCACTATCACTGATATGTGGGAATCCAGCTTCAAGGAGTGTTCTTGAAAACCTTCAATTCTAGAGGTACACCTGGGAAATTCAACTGAACGTGCCTGCCAAACAATATTTTTGGTTCACCCCTACACACAGACGAATATATGAATAACACAAGACACATTTATATACGAATATAATATGATACAGTCTTCGTAGAAGTATTCCGGTAATGTTGATAAGTATGAAATTGCTGTTAAGGGCATTATTATGGAATAAAGAGATGAATGATAAAATGATGTTTCAGGAGTGATGGATGAATCCTCATTTGAATACACATATCAAGCGTGTGGGTAAAGCTCTCTTGTCGTAGCTATATGATTTGTAACTGTATCAAATGAAAAAGCTCTTGATATTTTTCCATCTTCTATTTCAATAAATCTTAGTATAGTGATTTCAAGTGAGTTAAATGTCTATATTGATAGACTTTTGAAATCTTTTTTGGCCACATAGGACCACTCTCAATCAACTAAGTCAATCAACTAAAAACGTCCTTGGTTCTGAAGCTGTCTGGCTTTTCAATATTTGATAATATAATAAATGTTTGTTGAGAGAAGATTTGCATGAGAGCTGACTTATTGGAAAGTTTAGGGAGAAATTTGAATAATCTGTTCGATATTTGAGAAAGATCGACTGGAAAGATGACAGCTTTCCAGTCTGTTTCCTCAGAGATCAAGGAGCAAGTTTCCCATCTCTATTCATTTTCGTAACTATTACGGTCGTGCAACATCACTTGGCAAACTCTGTAGACAAACATGAAGATCGTAATTAGAGAATTATCGTCGGTTCAGGTGGTGTTCGTGGTGAAGACGGAGTTATAGGGAGGCGACGGTGGCGGCTTCTAATCGGTTTAAATGCTGTTACACGGCACAATACTCTCTGCTGTGTCGTGTCGTGCCGTGCCGTGCTGTACCGTCGCTGGCCAACTTCGTCGGTGCCTTAATTACTGGAGAAGAGTTCATCATTCCATTCTACTTGAGACGACAGGTAATCAGCTTTCTCTAGTTAGTATAGGAAGGGGTCTCGAGAAAGCGAGTTGCGTCTGAAAAAGAGGCACCAAGACAGAGATGAATGCGATGACAATGGGGAAGCAGGCACTGTCACTGAGATCCGGAAAACTTTCCCTTGCTACATTTCATCAGCTCGTCTTCCCTCTCAACAACCTTTCAACCAGTCCGACGATCGATCTTTCCATTCTACTCTTATCTTGAGAGAAAGCGCTCCAACCAACCCTCTCTGCTTTCAGCCGTCAGCCTTGTCTACGGATCTATCTCGTGGCCCGTTCATATCACCGGATCATCCGATATCCTATCCTCTTCAGAGAAGTTACGAATGATATTGCTCAAGAAAATACAGTTCCACACTGAAAAAAAAAATGAAATTAGGCTAGTCAGTCTTTATATTTCTGCTAAAAACTTGACATTCAGGAAGTTAAAAGGAAAGAATCGAGTGTTAGTTTCTGACTTTTCGTGTACGTATAATTCAATTTGAGACTCATTTTCTCCTTATTCACAAATAGCTTCTTATAGTTATTCTATTGTGATCCTCGCCAATAAATAATATAACATTTTATCTATTTAGGTGACTGCATTAGGAATGTCAAAAACATTTTCCAAAAATGAACCAATCTTCTTTTAGCAGACACTTCTTTGGCTTTAATTTGTTGACGTTGTTAAACATGTCATTGTGGATGACAATAGAAAATACTTGATTTGACTCTACTTTCAGTAAGTGTGAGAATATGAGCAGAGTGCAAAGAGAAGTCTTTAAGGTTCGGTAAAACCACGACAGTTAGTTTTAACGATGGGGGAACTAGTGGAGGTATGGCAATGAAGGAAAATGTTAGTTGTTGACGCTCAGAGAGAAGCCGAAGCCTATAAGAAGTCACAGCGCTAAGAGTAAGAATACCTTGCAGGCTTTCTATCAAGCATTCCTTATGTCTGGATCTAGCCTCATTCCTGCTGCATTCCTCTGTCTCACTCTCCCTCTGTGTTATCTCTTGTCATTCCTCTCTTTCTTTCTTATCTGTCATCTTTGGCTTCCAGATGGCAATACTCCCTCCTCCTTATTAATTCCAGATGGAATAGTCGGGCCTACACTTTGAAGACACTCTTCCTCAAACTTCTACTTCAAATCTGTATCATCAGCATGAGATCAACTTTAAGTCTAGTCAACTGAGTGAGTAGATGATGATCGTTGGAGTGATCCGTGGTCTAGTGGATAGAGTTCTTGCGTAGCAGCATAGAGATCCCGGGTTCAAACCCTCTCACAACCAAGAGTTTTTTAACCAGATCACTCCCGTGTTATCGGATGGGCACGTTAAACTGTCGGTCCCGGCTGAAGTATGACAGTCGTAAGGCCTATTGACGGCTCAAATTATATATTCAGGCGGTGGAACATTCCCGCAAGGGACTCCCCACCAACAAAAGCCATACGAATTTACTTTTTATGATGATCGTTCTTGAATTTAGTGTAGTTTGTTGTATTAAACATAATTACATGTATTACATTACATGTATAGTTCATAAAAAATGAATAAATAAATAAATGTTTATTTCCTCAAAAAACTAAAACTACTAGACTACATCAATATTACAGAAAATATTAGATAGTTTACAATTACATACAATAGTTAGTTTCATAAATCTCTTATAATGTGTTTTCCACATGTTTAGTGTTCTCTGTGTGAAAATGACATTAAACAATCAAATCAAATCAAATCAAATTTATTTGCCATAATATCGAAAATACAAATCAAAATAGACAATACAAAGCTTTACACATTAATATAAACAATTTCTATAAGTACATAAAAATAAACTTTGATAATAAAACTTATTATATAGGCGCTGCCTGCAAAACCTCTAAGGTTTGTGTGCTGGCAGCGAGTATCAATAACAAATACAACACTAACAAATTTATTGAAGTGAAAAAGAAATGAACTTGGACCTAATTATTTAAAAAAAGTTGTTAAAAGTACTTCATATGTGTATAAAATGAGCTATGTTTATTGATTTGATCCAGTCTGCTATTTTTTTTATATTAGTTTTTGTTGTCTTACTTGTAATTAGGTTCGATGGTATTAAATTGATCAACCTATTGCTTATATATGTGAATTGTCTCCGGCATACAGTAAGGTCAGTTCTGTTAATTTGGAAATTGGATTGCATTCGAAAATTATAAGTTCTGATTTGTGGTGTGAATAGGTTTCTGTTTTTAATTATATAAAGTATAATATTTTTCACATAAAGTTGTTTAACTGTTAAGACCGGGAATTCCGTAAAAATAAGATGTGTGGGGTATCGTCTGGGTCGACCAAGGGCAGCTTTTATTATATGTCTCTGATTATATGTCAATCATATATATACATTACATTATCATAACATATATACATGTATATATATATACATACATTATAAACAACATAGATTCGCCCAAAACTGCTTTAAACATTGATTGAACAGTTTAGAAGTTATGATCCCCTAAGCCACACACAATCTTGAGACAAAAAATATGTATCTACTGAAATTTTTATTTTATCGGATCAAAATGTGCTGAAGAATACCATAGTACTTCAAAGTGGAGTACATCGTAACAGGCTTTTTGTTCAATAATTTTTACAGAGAGTAAGCAACAGAGTAAATGCGCGATAGTGTTAACAAAGTTCAAGAGACAAATACCATTTTTCAAAGAGTCACTGGTTATTATCACTGGTTCTTCATGCAACTGGTATTCTACTGGTACGTTATTATCATGTGAATGGAACTTCTCATGTAGGCATAATGATGATAATGTTACAAAATGCTATTGATTATAAAGAAAGTATTATTTGATTTCTTCGTCGTAGGCTTACTTTATCTATTGTTATTGGTTGTTCATTTTATATTAAGGGGCTTCTCGCTGATGAAAAAACATACATGATGAACATGTGTAAATGCATGATAAACATTGCCGTTAGTGGCCAGTCTAAGGCCTTGAAGTAAAGTGCTACAGTATATGCAGCACTACGCATAAATGCAAGAAAAAATATCAACAGAAAAATGTCATGTTCCCGTATACTTATTGAATCGAATAGACTATTGAGTCCTAATCAAATCTCCAGGATCCATTAAATTCAAAAAGTGTCCTAGAAAAAGGGGCTTAAAGATTACGAGTATGGGTCCGAATTATCAGGTCCTCGTACTGATTGACAATTAGTAGGGCTTCCTTCCAATATAAGCCTTTGGAACCAATAATTGAGAGTAGGGATTCCATCAGAATTCATAGTAATGAACGGTATACAACTGTAATGATTATAATTACTAAAAATGCTTCGAGAATAAATCGGGTTTATCCATTAGGATTCATCGTAAAGAATGGAATACAACTGTAATGATTATAAATACTGAAAATGCTTCGGAAATAAATCGGATTTATCCATTAGGATTCATCGTAATGAATGGAATACATCTGCAGTAATGATTATTACTGAAAATTCTTCGGATATGAAAAATTTAATTGACTTGATCCGTTTTTCAATATTCTGGAACTGGAATGATGGACCTTGTTCCCGAGTTCGATTAGAACTATAGATGGATATAATTATGAGGATCAATGAGCCTATCTAAGCTGACGTGGAGGTACATAAATGAGTAGGCTCACATTGTATATGGTATAATATGAATACAGAATACCCAATGAATATTACGATCGGGTCGGTGGTATTGATTATCAGTTTGTTTTGTCTCTGACTATTCTCGCTTAACCTATTTCATTATAATTATGATCCTTTCAACACAGAATTGAATATTAAACTATCAATGCACTTAAGCCTAGAGTCTATATTAGCCTACACGAATCAGTGGGACAACACCTACTATAAAGCAAGCAGATAACGCTCACAGGTGACGATAGGTGTTAATATTATACATTGTTTTGGGTTCTTACTTTCACTTCCTGAATTATCACAACATGTTTCGAGCAGATTCTGAAAATCTTCTTCTTCTTCTTCTTTCATTCAAGGTCTATGCTCTTGCCTGTTCCGACTCAAAGCAATATAAATCAAATCTATTACAATAAATTTAAAATAGAAAATGATTTTTCTCACATTTGTCACGTTATTTTTTATATTTAAATAACGATTAGCCTCCTGCTTGGCATCAGTCGGTAGAGCATGAAATATTTTAATAATTATAAAAATTAGGTCGTGGTTTTTCATAGGATACAGTCTCATAAAAATCTTTATAGGCCCAGATATGAGCTTCCACTATAATTCTGATAATTCATTAAAAATATATATATATATATGATACTTATCTTATAGTATTGAGGAAGTAAAATAAATCGCACACCATAAACAATTTGATACATATATTAACAAATATTGCAAAAATAGATCAGAGCAAAAAATATAAAGAGCAATAAAAAATATATAATATAAAATAGAACAATAATCGAAATCAATAAAATATCACAGGCTAAATACTATTCTCTAAATTCTACAGCACGAAACGTTACCATGCTTTTATTTTTATAATCATATGCATCCATTTGCATGTAGCTGCGATATCATCTTGCTAATACTTGTCGACTTGGACAATTCCATTAAAATAGATTTCTTAAAAATCAGCTTGATAAATTGACAACCAATAATCCGAATATATATATTAAATTCTATAGTATCTAATAGATTTCTTTGTAATACATATATATTTTATCTCAGGGTGCAAGATTCGGCACTTGACGGAATAAATAGAGCAATTATTCATCTAGTGAATCAGAGCTACAACAAACATCGCAAATTATATTGCAGAGATTAAAGATCATATGAATATGTATTAACAGCCTAGATTTTATACTTCTTTGATTTATAGAACTTCTGATATGTGGATTTATTCGTTATTTTTCTAATAAAATACCTTTAAGATAAAGAAAGGAAGAAAAGATGTTGTCGAATTCCACTATAACATTTTTATTCACCAAAACTAGTTTTCGTTGTCTATGGCAACATCTTCAGTGGCAACTGAAGCTGATATTTACAGGAAGCAGATGGGAAACATTACAGGTGTGGCAATATTTACAAAGGTTGGCTATTTGATAAAAATATAAACTAAGTACTATTACAGTATTAAAACATACAAACATATAGTGAAAATATTTAATGGAATACATATGATTAATTAATATAAGGATGAGATATAATTTGTGTAATAACAATTTCTAAATGAAATGTTTGACATTGGAGGGGGGAGGGTGTTGTGATTTGGAGTTGGGTAACCTAAAAGAAAAGTAGCAGAAATAAATGTAATATGAAAAAACAATTGATAAATGGTTATCTGATGTAATAAGGACAAGGATTATAATACTGACTATGTAATGAGATGACTCAGAAATAGAAACAAAAAATTAAAAACAAAGGGTTCAAGAGAAATAGGCAAGTTATTGTGAAATAAGAGCTAATAGGATTATAAGAAAAAACTGGATACTTTTAGAGACTCAAAGTTTGTGTGATCATTTAGACTAATTAAAGAAGAGTCATTTTCAAGGATTCTGATCTCCATGGCTTTAAGGGTGTTCAGTAGTTTACCTTTGTTGGTGATGTGTAAAAATTCTATTGTGAAGTTTTCTGTCAAGTTGTGGTTTTGTTCTATCAAATGATTGGCAAAGTTAGAGTCAGTTTTCCCTTTCTTTTATGAATTGATGTGTTCTTTAATTCTGTCTTTGAATTTTCTCCCAGTTTGGCCTACATACTGTGCATTGCAGTCTCTGCATTTTAGTTTGTAGACTCCACTCTTTTCTTCCGGATTGATTTTGTCTTTGGAACTATTAAGAATGTTGTTAAGTAAAGGTTTGGTGGAGTAGGCAACCTTAAAGCCTTCTTTTTTGAGGTTCTGACCAACTTTTTCTGAAACTTTACCTATGTAAGGTAGAATAAGCCAGGTCTCATTGTCAGTTTTGTGTTTGGGGTTAGGAAATACTGATTTGATTACTTTTCTATTTAATATGGTTTTTAAAATGTTGTTGACTACTTCTTTATTGTATCCATTAGTGATTGCCAACTGTTTGATTATGTTTAGTTATGTTTGAAAACTAACCTTGTCCATTGGGATGGAAACTAACCTATTCAAAAGACTATTGAATGCAGCTAATTTGTGGCTCAAGGGGTGTGATGAATTGTTGGGAATGAGGGTGTTGCAAACAGTAGGTTTTCTGTAGATATGGAATGTATGTGAGTCATTTTTCCTTTCTATGGAAAGGTCAAGGAAGTTTATTTTTCCATTGTTCTCTCTTTCCATAGAGAATTGTATGTTTTTGTGAATTTTCTAAATTAATTAATTAAATTCAGAACTAAACATAATCAAACAGTTGGCAATTACACATCACCAACAAAGGTAAACTACTGAACACCCTTGAAGCCATGGAGATCAGAATCCTTGAAAATGACTCTTCTTTAATTAGTCTAAATGATCACACAAACTTTGAGTCTCTAAAAGTATCCAGTTTTTTCTTATAATCCTATTAGCTCTTATTTCACAATAACTTGCCTATTTCTCTTGAACCCTTTGTTTTTAATTTTTTGTTTCTATTTCTGAGTTATCTCATTACATAGTCAGTATTATAATCCTTGTCCTTATTACATCAGATAGCCATTTATCAATTGTTTTTTCATATTACATTTATTTCTGCTACTTTTCTTTTAGGTTACCCAACTCCAAATCACAACACCTTCCCCCCTCCCATGTCAAACATTTCATTTGGAAATTGTTATTACACAAATTATATCTCATCCTTATGTTAATTAATCATATGTATTCCATTAAATATTTTCACTATTTGTTTGTATGTTTTAATACTGTAATAGTACTTAGTTTATATTTTTATCAAATAGCCAACCTTTGTAAATATTGCCACACCTGTAATGTGAAAAATAACCTTTGTTTTTAATTTTTGTTTCTATTTCTGAGTCATCTCATTAAATAGTCAGTATTATAATCCTTGTCCTTATTACATCAGATAGCCATTTATTAATTGTTTTTTCATATAGACATATTACATTTATTTCTGCTACTTTTCCTTTAGGTTACCCAACTCCAAAACACAACACCCTCCCCCCTCCCATGTCAAACATTTCATTTGGAAATTGTTATTACACAAATTATATCTCATCCTTATATTAATTAATCATATGTATTCCATTAAATATTTTCACTATTTGTTTGTATGTTTTAATACTGTAATAGTACTTAGTTTATATTTTTATCAAATAGCCAACCTTTGTAAATATTGCCACACCTGTAATGTTTCCCATCTGCTTCCTGTAAATATCAGCTTCAGTTGCCACTGAAGATGTTGCCATAGGCAACGAAAACTAGTTTTGGTGGATAAAAATGTTATAATGGAATTCGACAACATCTTTTTTTCCTTTCTTTATCTTAATATGGAGAAGTTCCACAATATCTCTGATAATAGTGTTGAAAATACCTTTAATACTACATTTACTTGTGCAAGTATTTTTTACTAAATTCTTAATTTATAAGAAAACCCTTTCGACGAGCTAGCTTTGATTCTTATGTAATTTCGAAGCACTGAGGGCGCCCTATCACTATTTCAATATTTCTCACTCACGTGTCGAAATTTTCTTATGAGCTGCTGATGTCGATCCAACTCCTGGTGGTCCTGGATTATTGTAGCCAGAGTCGTCTCTTCCAAGGGGTTACAAAATTATTTAAAAATGAAAATGACTTTTGCTTTATAAGAGCATCACAAAGTCTTATAAGAAATTTAGTAATTCAATTAAACTTTAAGTTATCTATATATATATAAAAGCGAAATGGCACTCACTCACTCACTCACTCACTCACTCACTCGCATAACTAAAAATCTACCGGACCAAAAACGTTCAAATTTGGTAGGTATGTTCAGTTGGCCCTTTAGAGGCGCACTAAGATATCTTTTGGCAATATTTTAACTCTAAGGGTTGTTTTTAAGGGTTTAAAGTTCGTCTTTTAGCATGTATATTCTTCTTCTCCCAATCTCTCAATTATAATTGAAATTTCCATAACATATGTTACTATAGAACTATAATCTAGATAGAGTATCTCTTCGAAACAGTTGTTAACTGGCAACTAAATTAATAATTTTGTCAGGTTGGCATTAAGTTGAGTTGACTTTGTTAGGTTGGCACCAAGTTGAAGATTTAAATGCATTTATTGTGGAAAAATTGATTGGGCACTGCTACTTCAATCCTGGGAATATTATATTACTAGCCGTCAGGCTCGCTTCATTCGCCATATCCGTTTAGCCAGTCGTTTAGTCTGGACCCCCGACTGGATTGTTCTAACATATGATAAAAATGCTCAAATGAAAAATGCAGGCGAGCGAAGCGAGCCTGCTGATCTCATTCTTGGACGATCCAGTCGGGGGTCCAGGGGCGGAGCCCCCTGGCTAGACGGATATGACGAGCGAAGCGAGCCTGACGGCTAGTTACAAGATATAGCAAGGTATTACGCTCTATAATTTTTAGTGACCTCTCATGGTGGCATTTGGCAGGCAAGAGTCGGTTCTCCTTTCTCAATTTTACAATTCTCATTTCCAATTTCTAAATTTACATAAAATTTGAATATCCTAGTCCTCCGCCATTCAAGGTTCAAATAGACCGTACTAAAATATTAAATTATTACTTATGTTGTATGTTTAATAATTTCTTTGCCTTCGGGCCATATCCAAAACATAGATTATACAACTATTTTATACAAATTATATTTATTTGTAGAAATATATACAAATATTTTTGAATCGGCTCACTATTGCCGCCTATCAATTGCCATTATGTGATTGGTGCATGCAAATTATTACAGTATTCATGCGCCTGGTAACCTATTTCCTGGATACATTTAATTATTTTTATTGGGTTTTTAAATATGCTCTCTACATGCTAGTTAATTTTCTATATGTTATTATTTGTTTCATGCATCATAATAATTAGCCACGTGAGACCTTTAGTTCCTCAAATTGCATACCGTTTTGCCACAATAAATTTCTGCCAAGGTGTTTGGTCAGATTCTACGTTGTATGGCTCGGTCGATCGTTAGGTCGCCGATCACTAAATGTTCATGCCTAACCTCAATTTTCAATGTTTTATATAATATTATATATTAGCAAAAAATTATTTCAATTCCTCTTAGGCTGTTGTACAGTTTAGCCAGGACGATCTGATATTATCTAATCTTTATGTTATCTCTTTGGCGATATTAGCCAGTTACTTCACTTAGAACTATAAATATTTCAGCTAGGGATTCTTATTAATCAATCCAAATTAAATATGTTACACATTATACAGTGAATCTATAATTTTTTAGCAGCTATAACATATTTTAATTCGACTGCCATCTTTTCCTAGGTCTACCTATATCTCTTTTCCCTTCCGGGTGGTAGTTCAAAATCTTCAAGGGAATCCTTTCTGCTGCATCCTGATGACATGCTCTCTCCATTGGTTGCGATAAGATAATATTACCTTCTCGCTCATGTTGAAGGCACCCAGTTCTTGGCATTCCAGTAATAAAATAATGATTCAATGAATATCGTGTTGATATTTTACATGGAAAGCGTTGCTCTTGTAGAAATTTATTCCACTTGGAATAATTTTGTTGTAGACAAGACGTTTTTCATAATAGACATTTTCTTCAATAAAATACAATTACACTCATCTCTTATTGTTATACAGTAATTATCTATTAAATTGAAACTTTATGATAAACTGGGTTTTTGGGTGTACTAATGGCCACATTCTCCATCGACGTTTGAAGCTAAACCACCTTCAGTTGTGGATATGATTACATTTATCATAATGTTTTTCATTCCGGGCTTCAACGAACAACTGATATTTCTGCGTTTGAACCAGATATTTATACTTCTGGTGCATATTGGCCTAAAAGTGAAGGATTTCACATCGCCCAAGTATTTTATCAACTTGGAATATGACCATCATTAAAAGTTAATTGATCAATATTGATGAATGTTGAATAACCAATGAAGTGATGTGGTGGTAAGCTTGTGAGGAAGAACATAATATACCAGAATATTTGGAATATGACGATCATTAAAAGTTAATTATGTGATCAATAGTGATGAATGTAGCATAATCAATGAAGTGAAGTGGAGGTAAGCTTGTGAAGAGGGACATATATAAGTTTGTACACTCGATATGAGTGAATATGAGTGATTATATGAGTTACATGAACTCGTATGAGTGATATTGGTAGGATGATGGAGAGCTGCAACGAAAGTGAAGAATGAGCAGAATAAAGAAAGATGGATGGATGGATGGTGGGGGGAGGGAGGGAGGAGGAAAGTGGTAACGTGAGGAGACTTGGAAGAAGTTGAAGGGTCGATCTTGGCTGTGCGGCCTTAGCACAATTCAATAAAGCGGGCAACAATAGTGGGCCGGGGTTCCCCCCCACACACACCACAATCGCGAGGATTTCAGAAAACAAGGCCGCATCTGGCAGCCTTTGTCCTATGCAATTAAATTAACTCGCCCCTTCCCCCTGCCCCCCTGGGGCCCCACAGTAAAGACCACTTCCTCTACCGCTTCCTTCCTGCTTCCACCTTTGTGGTGCATTCCTCGAAATCCGTCGATTGAATACGACGTCGGCTAATTGCCGTCGATTGTGCTCTGCCATCTTTACCCTCCCCCCCTTCAAACCTTCCCTCACCATCGCACAGCTCATCATCCACTTCCTCATAATTATTATTTCAATCATCATCAACGGGACAACAACAGCAGTCCACCGAAATGACTGGAACTACTGACCGATTTTGTCAAAATAAACAATCCGATCGAAAGTAATAACCTCCTTTGGTGAGGTCCACATTAAAATGGCAGTGGAGAAAGATAGGAGATCTACGTTGCCGATCTTCTGTCTTGTCAATGCCTTTCATAGGCGGTAGCTGATACAGGTTTTTGATATAATAGTAAACTGTTCATTCTCGTTTAAAATAATCAATTATATTTTATTAAGCAATCCAATTCAATTCAAAAGTTGTTTATATCATAAGTCTAGATTATTTCAAGCGATTACCGAGGTAGAGCATAAAAATTAGAATACACTTTACAATACACTTTCAGCACCACAAAAATGACAGCAGATATACAGATATATAATTATTATGAAATATTTACTCTCGCAGAGGCATTACTGCCTGTGTGCGAGAATGAGTCTAAGGTAGGAATAGGCATATATATATTTTGCAGTACTTACATAGATCGGTTAAGCTTGTTGACATTTAATAATAATAATGACACTACATCCACCCACAATAGGAAAGGAACTACATTTCTCCCCCCTGTCCCTATGCCACCCCCTAGAAACCCAAGAAACCCCTTCCTGCCGTTCTATAGATACTTTAGAAATAGAAACTATAGCACTGTAGACTCATTGAAAAATGGGTCAAAAAAATGACTCATTGAATATTGACTGAAAAGGCATGCAACAATACTTGAACAGACTTGTTAATTTGTTCCCGCTCGAGATTAATTTAAACACAACATCTTGATTCTGCTCATTGTTAATTAGTGTTCTAATTGAGGCGACGCACTTGAAAGTGGAGAACGCCAAGATGGAATTTTTCGGTAAAAAGGTGGTTGAGGTAATTGGAATGGAGCAGACGTCTCATTGTGTTTCTACCCTCTGCTAAAGAGCAAGTGACAGACGTTCTAGATCCGTAAAATAAATTGAAGAGCTTGTGAAGAGGCAGGGAAAAAGCGGAGAAATGACGGATTCATTCTGTTTTGCTTTATTCCATTCCGCGTCTGTGGTTTGCAAAGGGAAAACTGAACCTTGTGAATAAACACGAGACACGTTTTTAAAAATGTGCTCCTACGGGAATTTACAATTTCAAAATGGCTGCCGCATTTCAAGTCCCTTATGACATTAAACAACGGTTCTCATTTCTTCAAGTTTTAATCCCAGTTTTCCTGTCGTATGAGGAAAGTTTAACTTCTCCATTTTACATTATTCATATTCACCAGTCTGAATCTTGTAAGTCAAATTGGATTTTTTCACTTGAATCCAGCTCGAGTAAATAACATAAAAACTCACAAAAATTGTTAGATTTTCAACATAGACTCCTAATATAGATTATTAACTATAGCTACCAGTAGAATCTTCCTAACTACCTCATATCGATAGTGTGAATGTTATTTATCCATATTTATTATCTCATGTATCTTTATGCATCATATATCTGATGAATATAGAAATGAGAGCCGTTTTTTAGAAGTAATACAGCAATTCAACTCATTACTTTCAACGAGACAAATGTGTTGAAATTCGAAGTAATTACAACTTCTCAAGAACGGCTGAATTGATTCGCATCCCATGACTACCGCTCATGAATAGCCCTCGTATATTCATCAGATATGATGCATAGAGATACATGAGATAATACATATAGATACACATGATACTTCCAGTAGATGAAGTTGACAAGCTTAAGATGACTTTTATCTATCTACCTTGATATTAAGTAAGAATAAACGCGAATAAACTCAGTTAACAATGACAATTTTCAAGAATTGCATCATGTAAGAACTGAGTTCAAATCAAAAGATTCGGAATATTCAATCAATCAAAATCAACAGAAAACTTTGTTTACTCATGAGCACAGTACTCAACATCTCTCATACACTTTTTCCATGTTTTTTCGACTTCATAAATGCACTCAGCAAGGTGTTAGAATAGTCTTATGAAATGCCAGTTTGTAATGATTGAAGCTTCTCACATCTGCAAATACGAAATGCAGATGTGAGAAGATTCAATCATTAGAAACTGGTATTTCATAAGACCATTCTACAACCTTGCTGAGGGCATTTACGAAGCCGCATAAGCATGGGAAAAGTGTATGAGAGATGTTAGGGACGTATTTGTATAACTTAACAGATTCCGGAACGGATGGATGTCTTTCGTTCATGGTTGAGCCTATTCTACATAGATTTAAAAATGAATAGATGTTTTTCGGCTTTGGTTAAGCCTATTTTACATTCTCTCACAATGGATTAGACAAGTTTTGTAGAGCAGAGAGGATTGAAAGACACTCAACACGTTGATCTGGATTAAGCAACCGATTATACAGGCGCCGTTTCTAAACGAAACGCACAAGTCTGGAATGTTTTGGTCGAGTGCGCGTTACTTTGTTGCTGATTATGCAGAAATAAAGCGACGTTACAATTTCGATGCTGCGAAGGAATGGACGCTGGAATATAAGACTTGTGTTTGTCCCGAAACTAAGACGACGATGGTGCTGGGAAGATTGTGGGTCGGGGTGGGGTGGTTAAGTGGTCTGATGGGAGGGGTGGGGAAGGGTGTGAGAAGAAGTTACGAGAAATACGAGCTGTCGAGGACCGAGAATTCTTCCTCGGCTGTTGGGCTCGCATCCCCTCTGCGCCCTTGCTTCCAGTACTGGATCTTGTTTCTTTTTGGCGTAGCTGCTCTTGTTTCTTTTGGACGCCATTTCGAGGATATCATGAGGAGAAGGAGGCAAGACACCATCTTGTAGCGCCAACCTAACCCTTTCCCTGCTTCCGTTCTGGCTACAGACACCCATATTCTCACACCCTTTCCTCTAACTAACTAAATTACAAGCTACAATCTGCATTTCGATTTTCACCCTTATTCTTTCTCTTTTTCTCGCACATTGCTATTACAACACCCACAAACAAACACGAACACTATTACGTGTTTATTAGGCCCGCCTTCTCCCGAACGAAGCGAAGGCACGCTGCCAGAAACTGTTTTCTACAACTCCATGCCATTCGACTTTCTTCTCAACCACTTCAATTTAAACACCTTAGAAAACCTAGTTTGGTATTATACATTGAATATTGTCAACTAAAATTTATCGATTTATAAAATATCATGATGTAATTTTAATTGTTTAAACCGTCAATTTACTATAAACACACTTTCGAAGATTCGCAGGAGTCGAAATTGATAGTGAAATTGTCAAATTCTATACCAGGAGTATTGACAATGTTGGATTTAGATGAGCTATTCTAACTCCTGCTATTTTCTAAGTCAATGCTATACCGGTAGTAGTACATTACAAAAGAATATAGATTATGAATTGAACGAGAAAATTTGCAGACAGGTATGTGTCTATCTGAAATATCTGAATTACAGGATTTTGTGATACTATAGCGTGAAAATTAGACGGCAACTCGGTTCCTTACATGAGTTTTAGCTTGTTTTCAACGGGTGAACTTACAACTTGGAATGAACTGTTGTCAGGTAAGTTTCAATAGGAAAGTTCTTAGGGAAGTTCTAAGTGATAAGTTGTGCCTGTTCAATAAGATCCAAGTGAGAATGAGTATCATAAACTTGGTATAATTGAAGTGTACTCACCATAACTGCGTTCATTTTTATATCGATCATGTTCTTCACTTCCGCTGCCAACTCTCGTATGAGAATAAGGCCATCTTTTCTAGCTACTTCAGCATCCAAGTCATGAAATTTCTGCAAAAGAGTTGAATAGTTAATAATTAGATAATGATTTCATGTTTTGTTTTTTAAATTCTTGTAAATCTACGGTGAGCAGGATCGGATTTAGCAGAACCAAGGATCAATATTTTTTCCGTTTCGACTCTAGTAATACATTTACTCTCCTAAAACATATTTCAGAAATCTGTAACAGGCTAAGATCAATATTTTTTCGCTTCGACTCTAGTTATACAGTAATTACTCTCACATATTTAAGTTGATTGCTCGACGATGCAATAAACATATCACAAGGCAACTTCGTAACTATTTCAATATTTAGAATATGGTCTACAGTTTTGCAAAATTTAGAGAATTTTAGAGAAAATAATTCTAGCGGAGAAAGGTAGAACTAACTTAAGTGGCCCCAAATTCAAGGAGCAGTTTCATTGGCTGGCAGCTTCTCAAGCTGCTTGCTTCCTATTGGTAGTGAGTTGTGATAGTAAAATGGCGACTGATCAACGTATCAGACAGCTTCTTCTGTAGGCGTGGACTATTAATGCAGCCACAGTTGCATCAATTTCATATCATTGTGTATTCAACGATAAGAATGTCATTAATTCGATACACAGTTTCTGCTGGAAGGTGATGCTGAGAGTTAAAATGTTAAAGTCAAGGTCTATAAAAACCAGGTCAAGACACCGGTGTTCCTTATGGAGCGGTCATTTTGTGGGATTTTTATGGCGGTACATTTGTAAAGCCAATCCAATTCAACTCAATCGTCACATGAATTATAAAAACAATACATTTTAAATTAAAACATTTGAATTATAAAAACATTATAAACACATTTAAAAAACAATATTCTAGTTCAGATATGTAGATTCAGGTTTTTCAATTTTTTAATAATGGAATTCCAATAATAAATGGTTCAATAATTCATTTATTTATTATTAAAAATTGTTCTTATTCTTGTAACCTATGGATTATTTATAAGGCATTGAGACAAGACAGAAATATGCGAGGCCAACTTCAAAAAGGGTTTAAAGTTCCCGATCAATCAAATCTAAAAATCAACAATTCAGTCTCTAGTATTTTCCTAAATACTATGATTCTATTCTAAATACTATAATTTATTCTTTTCTAAATACTATAATTCTGTCGGAAGGATTTTTCTACAATTCCAATTACTAATAGTACAATCATGTTATATGTTCAATCTACAATGATAACAGCTGAAAATGAATTTGAAAATTGGTGAACTAGAATCCTACAAAATGGCGATTTTGCAATGCATTAGGGGATTGTGTCATGACTTGTATTTATAGACTTTGGTTAAAGTTTTCCAGCCTTATTTGAAAATGATTACAGCAAGAGAATTTTGTGGTTATGGTGGTTGTTGAATGTTAAGTATGGATGAATGAATGAATGGTGTTAGAAAAGCATAAAATCATTTCGTGGACGGAAATCATTGGCACTGGATAGGAAATGTTATAAATGTTCCAATTGGTAACAGAAATGATCAAACTTGGAAAAACTTGAGAGATAAAAGGGAACGTTCCAAGGCTGACACTGACAGCGGAAAGGAGAGGAAAAGCAGAGTTTTTCGACAGAGAAAGGATTTTAAGAGAATGTTAATTGGCGAGTGAGAAGGAGATCTGGTTGAGTTTACGTGTTCGAGTGAGAGAGAGGAGTAACGGTTAGATATTTTAATATCGAATTATTCAAGACGAGAAGGGAGGAATCAAACTTTATCAAACAAAAACTTGAGCAATAAAAACTTTGAATGCCATTTGTAGTAGCTGGAAGGACAGGAGTTTGAAAAATGTTGAGGAATTTTCGTTGCAAGCATTCATAATCAATGTTTCTACAGTTTTTCTCCTCAAACCTGATCATGGAATGAAGCTCAGTGAATAGTTTGTATACCTCAAAACTCAATGTTTTTTATTGAGCTTATAGCTGAAAGTTTCTAGTTTTGTTCAATATTAATATGAAATGCAGACAAATTAATTCATTCTTTCACAAACATTACACAATTCAAAGTAATTTTCACGTAACGTAACAGTTTGAAACAATTTTTTGATACATTCAACGATTATATTATCAATGAAATTATATAATTGGTTGAAACATGAATAACATAAAATAAAATTATAAAACAAAGACTTCGTTGTTTTTATTCAAATATGGATGAATTCAGAGGTAAGTCTATGGGATAATACTCAAAAATTAAATCTCTCTCCGTTGTTGTGGAGGTGATGTTGTAGTAGATATCCATATTCAATGAAAACGACTTTATACTGTCAAAACCTCTAATTAATTGAACAAATTCAGCTACTATTTTCGTTTGTTGCACATCATAAATCCCTAGTAAACTGAAAACTTGAATATTGAGCAGCAGAATATTATGTTATGGGTCGAGTCCTACGATTGGCCATTAGCTGTCGGCCAATGAAGGTTGAGCTCTACTGTCATTGTCCGAGACTAGACACGCCCAAGTATTCCAAATATACTCAGACGAATAACAACGAGTGAAGAGAAACTTTGTAACTAACTAAACCAAATGGATGATTTGAGAAAGATTGGGAGAGTATGCTATTTTAAAAGCAGTGAACAAGAAAATACAGAAACTGGAACACATAATGATAATGATTAGATGAATATGATAGAAATTATCATAATAATTGAACATCATAGTCACAAGGATAAATTTCCACTCACCCTTTGAATTTCATTCATTTTCGTAAATTGCCGCCCGAATTCCCACATTTCTTGTCCGAATTTTAAGGCCCAATTTTTCACTCTGAAACAAAAATGAAGGATCAAGGTTGAATAATAGTTTAATTAATCATCTGACAATATAGTGAACATTACTTACTGTAAGTATTATTATTCTAGATCATCAATTTTACAGGCGTGCATTATGATGACAACTAATGAACAAGTAATCACTCAGAGCTTTTTACCATTGACAGGAATAATAATCAGGCCATTCAGACAGATAAATTATTCAAAAATCAATAATTATGTAATTCACTATTTTTTAAGGGTACGAAAAGAGCTGTCTCGTCGATTTGTAGATTTCAGCTCTTGATCGACTTTTTATATTTATATTTATGAATCTATATCAATGATTCAGATGTTTTTATCATTGCACAGCTGTTCAGTGGGTTCGATCTTCACCGCGACTAGTCACTACTAGTTCTGTTACGGTGGAACCAATATACCTAGAATACATTCAATGCATTTGAGGTACCTTGGATGGAACCTTGAAGGTGATAAAAGAACGAGTAAGTCACAGTGAAGATCGTTACCACTAAACAGCTGCCAAAGATAAAACATCTGATAAAGATATAGAAAGTCTATCAAGAACAGAAATCTACATATCGACCTGACCGTTCTGTCGGTATTATTACAGTAAAGATACAGTATCAATACCGTCTTCCACTACAGTTATACCAAATACTGCACTGATTCAAAACAGATTCACAGAATGAGATTCAGAGATTGCACAGATTTAGAGTCTTGTCTGTGCTGTATTTTAAGATTTACAGGAACATTTCCATTACATTATCATTGATATTTTTTGTTGAAGCTATCAAGTTCAGACTTCTGATACCCAGTATCTTCTTCTGTATAAGAGATCAATGCATGCTTTTTTATATAAAGTGCTGTAGAATAGATTACTGAAAATCGAAAAGACACGCTGATAATCCAATATTCTTCCCACTTGCAATGGAAATGGAAGCTTCATTTAATGAAAGAGTGTGAGAAAAATGTGCCTCTTCCCGTATCAAATAACGATTTGAACCCAGTCAAACAATTAGCGCCCCCGAATCAAAACAACATGCAACGGTGGGCGTCCTATAGCCCGACCCTGGCCCCCACATCTGATGACTAAGCGCCCCAACTGAATACTAATTTCAAAATGTAAACTCCAGTAAATGTTTTGCGTATAGGACGGGAAATGCTGCAACGTGCTCTATACGACTCTGCACTGTAAAATATATAATATTTGAGGAGATTTATTCGAGTATGATTTAGAGGAGGAAATGGAATCGTGGATTAATGTGCGTTTCAAATACATGCCGCTACATCATTCTGATGCATCTTTATAAGCACGTAGACTAGGAGTGAGCCAAACTTCCAACATACCCACTTTCGTGTCCAACTTAACTAACCTCCATTAATCTTCCCAAATACAATTTGCAAGTAATCATGGTTTGTCAACTACGAATCTATGATAAAGTTTCCTAACTCCTGATAATCCTGCTAAATCTCTAGAAAACTGTTGAATCTTCATAAGAATACTGTTTAAATTTATGAGTTGACTCTATACACATATCAGTATTAGGAATGGTATAGTAAGAATATAATTCTCATAAGTTTCAATGGGACTATTCATACTCACTTAGCCATGCTGAGTAGGAATAGTCCAATTGCAAATCATGGGAATTATATTATCACTGTACCGGTTACTGATACGTGGGAATCCTCCTTAATTATTATTATTATTAAACGAAAATCCAAATTAAATGCTGTAAATCACCCCGAAAACTTCTGCTACTGCAAATATTGACAACAGGGTAAACAGCTAGATGGAAATTCGATGAGCGCTACTATTCAAAAAGTAATTTCCATCTGTAGGAATACTCTTTCATAAGATGTTATTCTATAATACGGATGGAAACCCAAGGATAAATAAAGTATTAAAAGAATATTTTATAGTTCATATTGAAAGGACCAACCGAGTTTATTGTGAACGTGATGAATGATACAATCTCCATGAATTAGCAACAAAAATATATTTCATTTGATTAGGGGAAATCAGTATTTTTTACTTTATAATATTATGAAGATCATCAGATACTGTTACCACACGTCTGTTATACCCATCAAAACATAGAAAATACGGGTTGTAACTTAGTTGGTTATAACTAAAGATTTAATTACATTAATCCCAGTTGAAAGAATTCTTCTACCTGGATTTTAATTTATCATATCAATCAGCATGATATCAATAGACATTGAATAATGTCTTTGTCGAGTCCTGGGTTCCTTGAAGCAAAACTCGTCATAAACGATTGAGATTTGATAAGAAACAACTTATAAACAGATCTAACTTAACGGAAATAACTCATATAGCTTATTATCGGATCTCATAAAGTGTTTCCAAACATTCACACTATCTTTCGCTAGCCGTGGAAAAAAGGACGAACTCGTGAGGGCGGAAGAAGAAGAATAAGAAGAAGAAGAAGATGATGATGATGATGATGATCATGATGATGATATTAATAAAGAGAGCATTCACGAGTAGAATAAGGAGGGAGAAATAAATATGATGAGAATAGGAGACAGATATGAATAACAAGAAAATGCACTGTGGTGGTTGAGATTGGTGAGACGTGAAGCTCTTTCACTCTCATAACTCTCTCTATATTTCTCATTCTTTTTCTCTTTCTTTTTCTATATCTCTCTTTCTGTCTCTATCTCTCAGTTACTCTGTCCATATATTCCTTATCTCTCTATATATATTTCTCTCCTCTCACAAACACTCTATTCCTCTTCTATCTCTTTCTCTCACTCACTATCTCTCTATTTCTCTCTTCATCAGTGACAAGAGAGGCGGCCTGATGACAACTTATCACAGCATCCGCACTTTATCAGTGTTCTGCACTGCACCGAACAATGGCCGAGAACAACTTCAATTAGTGTAGGCCTACACACTCGACACACCAGTGTTGTACCAATCCCCAATCTCCACTGCAGCTGATATAAGTTGGCATGGTATTTCCAAAACGAGAAATAGCTAGCCATGGACCATAGAGTTCACATCACAGTCACAACCAATACAGTCCAAGGTAATATTTGGCAGAAAACATGAACTGAGATACATATTTGCTTTATAGTGTAGGAGATGTGGCAGTGTTATTATTATGGGTGGTGTATTGAATTTAAGAAATGATAAACTTCTAGAAATTCTACGAATAAAGCTTAATATTTTTTTCAAGCACAACATTCATCCTACGATGAAATGATAGATTAATTTTCTGAGCTAAGATTTTCAAGACTCATGCTCACATAAACCTCTGGTTTTCCTGGCAAAGCCTATAAGGTTATCTTGAGAAATATATTTTCATGTTTCTTGGAGTATTTTAATAGTGTTTTTGTTTTCAAAATTGTATAGTATTATTACAAATAGAGAATTTGATTTGATTTTTTTATGTGAATATACATTTTGTCTAGGCACTCCAGAGTATGTCCATTTCCTGAGTCCATAGATCGAGTTCATTTCTCCCAAACAGTATTAGGCTAGTTTCACACTCATTCGGTTCGTTTCGTTTTCGGCAAATTCCGATAAGTGTGAAACGGTAATTCGGTACCGAATAGAAACCGCATAGAACCGAACGCCCACTTGACTCTAATAAATTCCATCAGGATTCAATTCGTTGCTAGCGAAAGGCTACTTTCACACACTTTCGGTTCGGTTCATTTCGTTTTCGGTTCGTTTTTGGCAAATTCCGATAAGTGTGAAACGATGATTCGGTTAGAATTCGGTACCGAATAGCAACCGCATAGCACCGAACGCCCCCTCGACACGAATAGGTTTCATCATATTAGAATTCGTTGCTAGGGAAACAGGAAAAAACAAAGTCTTTCACATACGCTTGCCTTTTTTGTTTTCATTTCAACCTGATATCGTGGTTATCTGTTTCAAAATTTTCCAAGTCGAAATCATATGATCAATTCATTTCTGATAGTTCACAGGAACATCTTTTTGAGAGAAGAGATGAAGTTTATATATAATGTGTCAAAACAAGGAACAAATTAACAATTTAATAAAATAATCTCTCTGAACATCCAAAATGAACATAATCAAGAAGAAACTATTCAAATAATTCACAATTTTTAATTAACTTTAATATTTTGTTGTTCAAGAAATAACATCTTACAATTTAGCACCAGCTGTTATATTTAAATATAACATTATATTTAAGCATGAACTGTGAAAATTCAAACACAGCTGTGTTTGAGAAGAAAATACCTAATTAGAACCTACGAATTAAAACCTGATATGTATGAAAGCCTCATTCGTTTTCGGTAACGAACCGAACCGAACCGAATGAAACCGAATGCGTGTGGAGCTAGCCTTAATTCAGAAAAAAATATTTATCAAGATTACAAATTACATATGTTAATCATTACAAATTCAGAAACGATCAATGACTTTTGAACCAAGAAGTGGGGGTAATAAAATGAACGCACCAAAGTGAAATAACTCTTGCTCCTTATATTATCATGCTCTGTGGTTTCTATAGGATGCATTTCAGTTATCGAAAAAAATGAAGACTAATGAGAACAGTAGAAATGTTATGAGATCCTTTACTTTCGCTGCCGAACCCCTTCTGTTAGGAACCTGAGCTAACTTGACTCAACCTCCACATAATATACATCACTTGACATACAACCTAAACAATGATGGAACAAGTACAGCCTTCATCAGATACGCCCATTGCTACTTTGGCCTTCTCCTGATATCCTACAATCGGTGGTTACCTCAAGGTTCAGTTCAGGCATTAGTTATGCTTCTTAGTAGCTTTTAGCAGAATGAGGTAGAGAATGTTTGGGATTGAGTGGGAGTTTACCAAGACTGAAGGGACCAGCGACGAACAAGCTACGAGATATAAACTTCAGCTTCAACATTAACCAAGCTACCAAGGATCTCTCATTGAAATTTACTTAATAAATTATTCCACTATTTTGAACTACTAGCTTATTTTGCTATAAAAGTATTTTCTGAAACTAGAATCAGCCTATTATGTAGCAACATTTGAAATACCTTAATTATTATCTCAAATGCTTACTGGGCAGAATTTTCATTTCCATCCAGTAGGTATACATCGATAAGGTATCGACAAAGTACCTAGTTTATTGATGATAGCAGAAGGTAGACTGTGAGTGGGTGGAATGAAAGTTTAAGTCTATGAGTGGGAAGGGAGTTGTGTGGAGGGGCGGGGAGGAGGATGGAGGAGAGGGTTCCTGATCGGACGAGCAGCTGAAGTTTACACTCGTGCTCTAGATACAGCGAATCTAGCGGGAAAGGTCTGTTGGGAGCTTTTATTCCCCGCAGTCTATTAATTTTAATCGTTCCCGTACCGAACAACTCTCTCCTGCTTCCACTCCACTCTCTCCCTCCAGGCAGGATTCTCTCAGCTGATTGAATATTAACCGAGTCTCATCAAGACACCGATTAGCGTAAACAATGAAGAATTTCGTCGCTCTCCCTGGAGTCGACCGAAACTATTGTCATTTCAATTAGGCTGCCGAGTATCAGTTGGCCAACTGCGATGGGGTATAGTGAGGTCCACGTTATAATGGCAGTAGAGAAAGATAAGACAGTGTTGTCAAATCTCTGTCTTCTATAGAGGATAGTTCATACCGGTATATCTGATGTAATATAAACTGTTCATTCTTGTTTTAAATAATCAATTATGTTTTATTCGTCAAGAAAATATATTTTCCTACAGATACCTTGAAAAGTGAGCATTTCTGCACTGATTGCAGGCCGCAAATAATCACTTTTCCGCTCTAGTTCGCAAAGTATTACTTTGCGTACTCCAGATTTGCAACATGGCAACACAAAATAGTTGGTCGGTTATATGGA
Source organism: Nilaparvata lugens (assembly GCF_014356525.2). NCBI lineage: Eukaryota > Metazoa > Arthropoda > Insecta > Hemiptera > Delphacidae > Nilaparvata > Nilaparvata lugens. The sequence goes on along the minus strand of NC_052505.1, from coordinate 16,455,571 downwards.
GCACCAGTGCAGGAAAATCAAAATTGAGTTGGTAACACTGACTGTGGTATAGTGATTATAATATGGGGGCAGTGGACAACGATGACAGTGGTTGACAGCCACCACATTGCCATGTGCCGCCTTCATTCATTTACATTATTATTATTCAATTTTAAATAAATTAAGGTTTTTATTAATAATAAAATTACAAAGAAAAACATTTGATGGATTTCAGCGAATTTTACCCATAATTACCCACTTCTCATATTCAATGGTAACTGTAGGAAAAATTTAATGTGAAATACGTGCGCAAAGTTCCTCTGCTGCACTCAAGAAACCATTCCGCACTCGCCTATGGCTCGTGCGTAAACGTTTCTTTCGGTGCAGCAAACTGTCACATTCACTTTGCGCACTAGTTGCACAAATAACTATTTCAATGATGAATGAATTTTCAAAATATTTTGCCAATGAATTATATTTCTACATTCTTAAAGAACGTTCTGGCAACGTTGCGGAGCTAGAGAAGGATAGCGCTATCTGCTTTGACGAATGATAGACGAGGATTGCAATAGAAATGCTAATGAAATACTGTCACTATAACGTGAACCTCACTATAGGTAGAGCAGAGCTTGTTGCATCTGTGGAAGCCTCTCTGATCCCTCACGTTCAACTGAAACACTCTCGGCTCTACTCGGCACATTTTAAAGCTTCCACCACTCTACGAGTCTACGGTACTCTTATCGACTATAGACATTTCCTGTGAATTCAAAAGGATCAAAATTTCCTGAATAGGAACTTAACAGAACTTTCCTCAATTACTGTGGACTTGGAAATTTATTATGGGTTGATGATTTTCAGACACATAGTAAATACGTACCGTACATAGAAGTAATGATTTGTGATAATGACAGAGATACTAATTTCAACGGTGTTAAATAGTTTTGCTCACAAAACTAAGAATAATTGTTGTAATGAAAAGAGTTAACTTAAATTTTCATAAAGTTTTTCGAGTTGAAAATACCAAAGAATTTGATGCTCTATTAGCTCATAATCAGCATGGAATTTTTCCATCAATATTTAAGAAGTTATAGAGCAAACATGGCAAAAAATTGGAAGCGAACGTGTTTTTTCCTGAAATGCTACACATTCAAGAGCGGATATCTCGGGAACTATAGGAGATACAGAAAAAGTTGTAGGATGAGTATTGTAGGAATATATGCAACCTTCAATTTTGTATAAAACAGTCATGTACGTAAGAAGAATAGTTTCCGAGTTATATGCGAGAAACCAAAAAAATGGTACTTTTGAACCAACCCCACCCCCTTAGCACACGGGGTAGGGGTGGGGACTTTTGATATGTTTACCTCCTTACTACCCTAAATAGAACTGCGGGGTCAAATATTGTCTTCCAAGCTTTTCCCTCTATAACTCTTCCTTGATTGGACTAATAACTGAATGAATCTCATAAAAAAATTTCGCTTGCAGCATAAGACAAACGCACACATATACAGACGGACTTTTGAAGAGAGACGGAGGAAAATCCCTCCCAAGTGTTCAATTGTTGCACAGCCGTCTGACTGTTTGAATGCAAACGTTTGTTTTTTTTTCTCTGACCATGCAAAGCGTTTCATGCGTTTTTATTCATCCAATCGAAGAGCTTCCTGCCATGTCGACTGTGAAAAAGTTGTCCGAAACCGCTTCGTATGGTTTGGCCCTTAATGTTGATGTGACTTACTGTACCTTGAAACTTAATAATAATTATAACCGTCTTATACCAATTACTTATTAAAATTCCATGAAACCATACAAGGAAATATTCCAATATTATATGAAGGAGTGTTTTATTTAAAAACACTCTGAAAAAGTTGTCCGAAACCTTCTAAAAGACGCTTCGTATGGTTTGGCCCTTAATGCTAATGTGCCTTACTGTACCTTGAAACTTGATAATAATGATAGTCGTCTTATAGCAATTACTTATTGAAATTCCATGAAACCATTCAAGGAAATATTCCAATATTATATGAAGAAGTGTTTTATTTAAATAGCAGTTCTCTAACGGTAACATGTAGTGCAGAGCCAGCTAATAGATGCTAAATATCTGAATGATGTAGAATAGCAGCACGTAGATCGGGCAGCCAATAATCTTGGCCCAGCTATGTCAATATTTGGGTATTTCCACCAACAGAAGAGTGGTAGGAAAGGGTAGGGTGGGGGAGGAAGCCAGGTATTTTCCAGATGACGGCTTTTCCAGGCTGGAATAACTGGGATGGCTGCATTTATCGACTCAGCCAAGTCCGGTCGACCCTTTCTCTCCTTTGCCCTCTCCTTCCTCTTTATCCTCTTCTTTTTCCTTTTCTCCTGTGCTCTTCGTCACCAGTCTCCTTCGGCCGAATACTCCGCATTCTTGACGTGTCTCCGGATTGAACAAAGGTGGTTTGCCCGAGCACGGCACGGCACAGCTCACACACATTTTGCCCGTCTAATAACATACCAAATCGCTTCTGTCAGCCAACTCTTGTTGCCCAAACAAATTGGCCGTCACCTCAACATTTCACTATTTCGCTATTTTTAATATGCAGTGAATGGTGATTCGAACACTTCCTGCAAAATAGAACTGATGCGAGAAATTTGCTCGTCTGATAGACTTTGTGTGTCGTCTGATAAACTGAATAATCTAATGTTAAAACGAAACTATAAGAAGGAAAATTTATTAACCCATCTTTCATATTGGGATGAGATATGAGGGTAAAATAGTTTCATTACAGTTGTGTTGTGAGTGATGTGGTACTTTTCCATAATGTAAACACAAATTTAAATTGTCAACCACTTTTCATTATTTTGGCTGGTAAAGCCACGAAACCAGGTTTTGTGCATATTATAATATTTCGTAATAATAAAAAGTGGTTGACAATTTAAATTTGTGTTTTCATTAAAATAATTTCATTCCAAGTTAAACACTTTTTCGCTATTTTTAATAGTGAATGGTGATTTGAACACTTTTTATGAAAAATAGAACTAATGGGAAAATCACTTCACTTATATGGGCTACTTTATTCAAATTAATAAGAACAATAAAAAACTTGTAGTACCCTACAAGTAAATCATTTAACTTGAAAATGGCCAAAGTAGGTCAAAACTAGCCGTTAAATTGTTTTAAAGTTTTTAAAATGTTTTAATAAAAGGGTACTACAAGTTTTATATTGTTTTTATCAATTCTGATGGGAAAACTTTAATAATATAATCGTCTGATAGACTGAATCGTCTAATTTTAAAACAAAACTATAAGTAGGAAGATTTTATAAACCTATCTACATATTGTGACAAGATATAAGGGTAGAATAATTCATTTCAATGTACTCTATTGAAGAAACGCTTATACTATAGTTAACCGAACAAAAGTAGTCCGATGAACGATGAGTGGATGCACCGATTTTGAAGGTATAGGTTTTGCTCACAGATTTCTTGATAATCAACAATTGATCGTGAAATTTATCTCGTTGATTCAATGAGATAATTACTACAAGGTATGCTTTGAAATTATTCACAAATGACTGATTAAATAAGTCTTTCATTGATTGCTTTTGGGGGGTTGATGACTCGTGTAAATATTCTTGGTGATTCAGTACCTGACAATTGTGCTTATACACTCATGGAACACCAACATCGACACTCCTAGGCCCGGTTGTACAAAAGCCTGTTTAATTTTAATGATGAATCAATTCCACGAAAACCAATTAGAGAAGATTTTTCTGTGTAGAAGGCTTCGGAATTAGTTTTCGTGGCATTTAATAGGGATTTAAAGTTAACAGACTTTTGTGAAACCAGGTGATCAGGTACATCAACTCATAGAACGCCTTGTATTCTTTTCGATCATGATTCAATTCCACAAGAACCAATTAGAGAATATTTTTCTGTGAAGAAGGCATCGGAATTGGTTTTTGTGGCGTTTATTCGGGATTAAAAGTTAACAGACTTTTGTGGAACCAGGTGATCAGGTACATCAACTCATAGAACGCCTTGCATTCCTTGCGATCACAGGAAAATATCCTGTTAGCGTTTCCCTTCCTAATAAACAATTTTCTGAAACAGCCAATATAGAGTGTAATGAAGTCGACAATTTAATGAACTCAGCCATTAAAACACTGCACAATTCACATGGTATTAATGCAGAACGGTATATTTAAAAACGAGTCCATTCATCTGACGGTTGTGCCACCGGTATTGCATTATTTACTATGAGCACATGCCCTGGTGGGGGGGGGGAAACTCGGGGCCGATGTGAGGCGTTTTCCGAAAACTCTTGCTAGCTCCTTCACTCACACCCTCCTTCTCGCTCACTCCTTCTACCATAACTCCTATGGGCGGGCCTCAGCGCGGAAACGAAAACTATAAATATGCAAACAATGTAACGAGCTCATAAATCCGCCAACTGAGTGTGATCGTAATGGGAACAGTGTATCTGACGGCGGCGGCTTCCCTTCTCACTCACACTCCCAACTCGCTCTCTCACACGTACTCACACTCTTAACTCACTATCTCACTCTCTCTCCACTATTTGCTCACTCTATTGCATCCTAACATTATCCTCTCCCATCCTGTATCGCTGTCATCATTGTCAGTTGTGTTTTAGGTATGTTTCTATATAATATGTTTTCCTTCCTGAGTTGCGAACGCGTGCTTCATAATGAGCCTATGTGAGCTCTGCAATCCTTTCCAAAATTAGCCGGCTGAGAGTATTGTTTCAAAAACTGCTCGTATGCCGGCTGGATCCACCTAGAGAGTTCAAACACTCTTGTCCTAATCTCTCTCTCATTCTCATCCTAGGGTTGTGTGGCAGAGAGGACCTGGAGTCCTAACTCCGCCCTCGTTGATTGCCTTTATTAAAAGGCAATCAATCAATCTTTCTCTCTTACCCTCTCTTACTCTTTCTAGTTTTAAATCAATGTCTCATCAACTTCAAAAGCTAGCTTACTTTGTTCATCTTAATATCTTCATCGATACTCCAATAGATCATCCTATATCATGATCACTCCCATAATTTTCATTCAGTTAACCATAGAGAAGATTTATCATTGTGCTATTTTTCCTCAGAGACACTTTTCATCTCCAATATAACGCTAGAAAGACGGCAAATGAACATTTTCAGTTCCTTTACCATGATAGATAGAAACAAATCAATTGATACAAAATATATTTATATCCCTATTCGAGTCGCTTTATTTCAAAATGAAAGTGATGTCTCAACAGGAAATATTAAGTAACTCTCGTGAGGGACTCCTCACCAAAACCTAACGATCTACATTTTTTCCCTGCCACTTGATTTCTCTCTTGGTAAACAGATGATATGTTTACCCTGTTATGTTATCATTGAATACCCTCAAGTCTCTCTCCTGACCCTGATCCCTGGCTCTTAATTCTTCTCAATTCTCTCTCATGATTCTCTGAGAGTGTCTGCGAGAATCATCTCTTCATCTCCCAGATTTGTCCAACTTCAACGGTTTAACAAATAGAGTGGGAAGAGAAAATTCAGTGAATCCGTAATTTTTGTTTGATGAATAGCATCAATTTTTGTCGTTGGGAAACTGAAGATTTGAGCTGAGTGCATAATCTTTCTAGAGATAGAGTGATGAATAAGACTCGCTTCAAGCTGCTGATTCAGAGGCTAATGGAATCCTAAGAGAATGTTCAAATTTCGGATGTTGGTGGTAGGTAGCGGAGTTGAGAATCGTTATCTGCAAAATGCTCGAGTAATGCTCCTTGGCCGATGTGAACGGCCGTGAGCAGGCAGACCGCAGACGCAGACGCGGATAAATCATCACATAATGAACGAAAGATAATTAATAGGGGTGAAATAATAAAAATGGATGGAGCGATGATAGTGAGTTTTTCGGTTGTGGTGCGTTGGAAGGGTTCTCTCGCGTCGACGCGACTCGGTGACATGGTGGCTGGATTTCGGCGGCAGTGGGGTGGGGGGAGGCATGGTGACATCCCCCTTCCCCCTTCTACAAACGCTGCACAATCGATATTATCCCCCTCCAGGGATGTGTGCCCCCTTCAACCCCCTTAGCGCGCTGAACGGTGCCGTGAGTTTACCCAAACAGCCCAATGTAGCCTACCACCCGTCTACAAATAATAATGATAATGATTATAATTGTCTCTGATTGGCTGCACAATCCCACCCTCAAGGCCGCTTAGCGATAATTCAGACTCCATTATTTGTGAAGATTCTAATCCGACAGCTTTTCAATAATAATCTGCAAATGGGGATTCAGCACGGCATATTACAAAATAATGTATGATCAGTTTATGACAACTTAATCAATCACATCTCCGTTATAGATTCAATCAATCGTTGTTCACAGTGAATGGTGCAGGTTTCGAAGAAATATTACATTAAATATTCGTGGATTTAATGTGGCATTCACAGTAACTTCCCTTCAAGTCGTCCATCTCATGAGATATTCTCCAAAAGGATCTTCGCAGAGACGTTTATTTGGCATATTGAGTTGACTAATAATAACATTTTGTATTATCTGTATTACTGTATTATTTCTAGTAAAAAAAGGAGGTTTTCAACCTCCTAATATAATTTCTAAAGATGAATAATATCACAGACACTTCCAAAAGAAACCATGCTCAAGGACTTGACAACACTGTGAACGAGGTTTGAAGTTAGCTGCGATATTCAATTGTACATTCAATGTATTTCAACTATCTTGGACTTTCCACTTGCTTTCAACTCTGACAAGTTCACAAGGGCCTACAAGTACGACGTTGTTCCAGTCCCAATTTAATATATACGAGTATTGGAATTTTATTTTATATATTCCTAAATGATTCAATATGTACTAGGTACAATGAACAATGAACTACTTACAATCACTTGTGGAAGAATGATACAGTCGAAGTTATAATCTCTTATGGAAGATTTCAAGAGTTAGTTCAGATGCAGATTACTGGATTAATAATAATAATAATAAATCATTTCATTTGTACACGGTATAACCATACAAATCAGTTGAGTATAACAATATCTAACAATGACTAAATTAAACCACATGAAAAAAATGTTTGGTAATGGATCAAACTAATAACAAGATCCAATTATAAATTTGCATACAAGATTACTGGATTAGAAATATTCAAAAATCAATTCACTCTTCCTTGTGCATTGTTTCTTCGAGAATTGATCGTCTCAAAGTTCAGTAGTTCGCATCCACCGGATCCATCCAATATTGTGAAGGATTATCCTCAATGAAAAGAGATTCATGATGGATGGAAGGAATGGATTCAATCTTCCGGTTGTTGGACAGTTAGTTAGAGCTGAGAGAATGAGGTCAGAAGTAATGGAATAAGTTGAATCCATAGATCGTTCGGTTGTTGTCTTGAATTGGACAGCGAGTCTGTGCTGAGAGAGTGAGGTCAGAAATATTGGAATGAGTTGGATCTGGAAGCGGGTAAGTAGGCCTACTCGAGGCTGGAGGCCTGACATGATGTGAAGACCTGGTCTGGTCTGTTCGCGTGCTAAGCTGGCATTAGAAGAGCGGCAGCATGAGCCTTCATAGAATTCGTCAGAAATCGATTTCCATACTCAGTTACACGACTGACTACTTCAGACCTGTCATCAACTCTATAACATGACATGAGTGTATTATTGTAATCATGACATCCATCACAGATGTGGAACACTGCCGAAATATATGCGGAAATAATATGTTTCTACAAGGCTATCCAATTCCGACGACCGATCTATCGAAATGCATCAGTGGAGCATGCTTGATGATTGTCTGCACTCTATTGATACATTATTTCAAACAGCAGTAATCCTGATCATGATTCAATTTTGAAGCTTGCCGATCAACTGGATTTACGAGTTCGATTTTTACTTGATTCTACTTACTTGACTCATGTTAGCTTTACTTACCGATTCGAGTTTAACTTGAAAATATGTGCAAGTTTCACGTAAGAATATGTTCAATCCTAGTCAATGAAACGGAATGACTTGTGAGAGTGATAATTTCCTGTTGAATAAATGTTTCTGAAAGATTTTTGGAATTGAGCAAATAAAAATTAGATGAGTAGCCTCTCATGTTAAAACTAAAAAATCTGGTGTGGTACACTCACACAACTTTCCTTGCTCATTGAACTGGGAGCCTCATTCTTAAACGACAATAATTTAGAGAAATAACATAATGACGATTGGCGGCAACATAATTATTTGAAACTACGATCAGACTACTGTATATGTGTGTATATAATTGTTTTCCGAGTACTTTTTCCTTTGTGTAAATTGTGAAATCCGATGATTTTTTAAAAGAAGTCAAAACAGCTGTTCTACAAATGAAATATCTCGACTATGTGTTATTTTTATAGACTGCTCTACTTACCTACCTCATGCATGAGAAGGAGGTTACAAAGTCCATTTCTCAAGGATGGGGTGAACCCCCCATTAGTTTCCCAGAAAGGAGACTCATGCCAGTTGATGGAGCTGATAAATAACTATACAGAGTATGAATTTGAAATAAATCAGTCGAGTAATTTTTGAGAAAATCGTGAAAAACATGGTTTTTCAGTAATTATCCGCCATTTTTCTCGAGAATATTACGCAGCTCCTGCAATTTTCCTAGAAATGAGACTCATGTCAGTTGATAGGGCAACTTAGAAACATAGCTATACATGGTATAAATTTGAAGAAAATCGCTGAAGCCGTTTTCGAGAAAACCGTGAAAAACATGGTTTTTTTAGTCATTATCCGCCATTTTTCTCAAGAATATTACGGAGCTCCTGCAATTTTCCCAGAAATGAGATTCATGTCAGTTGATAGGGCTTATAAATAGCTATCCATGGTATAAATTTAAAGAAAATCGTTAGAGCCGTTTTTGAGAAAATCGTGAAAAACATGGTTTTTTAGTAATTATCCGCCATTTTTTCCGCCATCTTGAATTGAATTTTATTGAATTTCTTATTGTCGGGCCCTCATGGTATAAGGACCTTAAGTTTAAAATTTCAAGTCAATCGGTTAATTAGGAATGGAGTTATTGTGTTCACAGACATACACACACACACACACATACACACACACAGACCAACACCCAAAAATCATGTTTTTGGACTCTGGGGACCTTGAAACGTATAGAAAACTTGAAATTGGGGTACCTTAATTTTTTTTGGAAAGCAATACTTTCCTTACCTATGATAGTAGGGCAAGGAAAGTAAAAACTCTATTTTTTCAGAAGTCTGTCAAATGTTTTCCATTGCAATTTAAGTATTCTTGCACCCTGACCTAGGGATATCGCATCTCGCAGACTATTGACAAGAAATGAGAAATCTCTTTAACAATATTATTCTATAGTTTCTAGCTCTCGAGTGGTACAAATGAATCTGATTGGAGAACTTTTGTTTTTGGTTGTCGCCAAGGAAATCGCAAGTAGTTGAATTGAGGTGGCCACTGGCCACTGGCCGATACATAGCTGTCATTCAGTCCATAGCTGTCATTCATAGAATTTTCATTTATGACGATTGAACTTTACCAAGACCCTCACAACCATTGAAGTACTCAAACCTGTACTACCAACAAAAGTACTGTACTGAAGTACTACCAACCTGTAATCGTAATCACTAGATGGTGACAGTTTGAGAAGCTATTTTAAAATCTCCAGGTCAGGCTAACTGCCCTACACAACAGTCTATTTTTCAAAAAGGTAAGTTATTTGAAAAAATAGAGTTTCTACTTGCTTTCTTAAAATTTCCTGTACATTTTGCTTGATGAGGAAAGTTTTCAATAAAATTTTTACACTGGGAAATTTCCTCATCAAATCGTCCTGTCACATTGGCTATCCCTGATCATTGGTTAACACTGATTATTAGCTGACCTCGGTTAAACATGTTCATTGTCTCTGACCCTGTTCATTGGCGACCCTGATCATTAGCTGACCCTGTTGATTGACTGATCCTGATCATTAGCTAACCCTGTTTATTGGTGACCCTGATCATTAGCTAACCCTGATCATTAGATGACCTGATCTCTGGCTAACCCTGATTATTGGCTGTCCCTGATCATTAGATTATTTCAAATTTTAGCTCATATATATTTTTGGACTGAATTTTTAACTTTAACTTTCCTCAGTAAGAACATTTCTGACATTTTATTATTTATCAAAATTTGGGAACAGAATAGTCTTGGGCTATGCCTGTTGTTCTATCTCGATCATATTCATTATTTTGATTTGTAATTGTATCAAAAAATATATAAATATAAATATAAATATTAGCCTTATCTTTGGCCAACCCTGATTATTGGCTGACCCTGATAATAATCTTGGTAAGTTCTGGGAGGACCGGAAATATATTTCCCTTTCAAGTGGCAACAATAACAACAAAAAAATTTGTTAATATCTTCTGTCACAGTCCTTTTAACCGAATTTACCCTGGAAGAGACATTCTAAGCAATTCCTTACTTTAATATATTTCTCAAAGAAATTCACGCTATGAATTATGTAGAAAAATAAAATCAATATCACCACCATAATATCAACAACAGTATTTAGAGGAGAGTATTGTACTGAATTTAGAGTATTTAGAGGTTGGATTGAACTGACATTGGGCAGCTCAGCCATTGCGTGAAAGCCTCCTATAAACCTTAGCTCCGGAAACTCAATCTCCTGCTCAATCCAGCAATGCGTACACAGCAACGCATTATTTTCCATTTGTTCTTTGCCTCTAATCAGTGGAACTGTAGTCTCAGTTATTACTTATGTAAATTAATGCTTTGAAAGTGTCGCTTCCAGCCACTGAGCCACAATAAATGGACACGGAACATTTATTTCATCCAGTTCCTGCATTATATTTTTTACTGAGTTTCACATTAAGCCATGTCATATGATTATGATTCACATGAAACATTCCTGTTTTATTACACACAAAAAAAAATAATTCTTGCAATTCTTAGACGAGTTCTTGGAATAAACTATATGTTTCATGTAGGGGGTTGGAGAATCATGAATCTCTCCAGACTTAAGACTTAAACTCAGGTATATATATTTTGAAGAACATTAACTAGATGAAAGCGATGGAAGTTCAAGTAGCTCTGTATAGCATCTTCTCAATGGAGATTTAATGAAGGACTTGAAGTTTGCCTCATTGATTATTCATTACCGGTACTCTATCTAAGATCTCAATATCCCTTAGCCCTAGATCATATTTACATGTATCATAATTATAAAGGCATCTGCTAGTAAAACAATTGAGATTGCTGCGATCGAGACTAAGATTCCACCAGGAAAAAAATTCAGAAATAATATGAAATCGAAGAAGAATAGTAAGATTATAAGAGAAGCTTCATTCTCTAAGACACTCCATCCAAATCTTATGCATTCACTTACCTGGTTACTAGCATTTCTATGGAATGAGTCTACCATGAATAATTAAATTTGAGCAATTCTAAACTCATTTGAATTTTGAGTAAAATGGAAGAAAATGAAAACGAAATTATACTTTATTAGGCAGAGTTGAGGCTTTAAAGTCTTCTCTATCACTGAACCCACGATATTAAATACCTTTGAATATAACATTGTCATATTTTTCGAAAACTGGTAACAATCATTTTTCAAAATACAGTAGTAGTCAACTGTTTTCGTAGTATCTAGATTATTTCGTTTTCATCAACTGTACTTTTGAAGAAATTATTGTTTAAACATAAATAATTTGATTGTATTATGAGAGATGTTGTGCTATCTCTTCATAATTGAAAGAATAAGACGTTGATATTGTCAATTCCACTATATTTGTTCGAAATCAATTCAAATTACAGAACAAGGTTTCATGGTAACACTTGTCACATCTCCAGCTTAACTGATGTTGATTTTTATTGTCTAAGGAACAGGAAGAACCATGAAAACTGGTTCGGTAATATAAATTGATTTTGAAGAACTAAAGTGGTATTGAAAACATCAACTGGTCGGTCATCCAATTCAATTCAATTCAATTCAATTCTTTATTGCAAGAATTTAACTATGCAACACATCAAAGTTAATAAATCAACACTTATTACAAGAAAATAAAATAAAATTAACTACCGAGAACTAAAAACTAAAAAATTTTTTCAGGCACCACCAGCAAAAAGAAAAGTCTTAGACCGCTGGTGGGAGTCGCAAAAAGTCCGATTTTAAATAAAATACAATACAAAATCGAGTTGATGACAAGAAAAAATACTTCACTGCAGAAAACAAAAGAGTGATAACGAATTTTGAGAGAGAGAGAGAAAAAAAAGATTTTCCAATAGGAAAAACTAAAATAAAACAGAGATAAAAAAAATATGACTACCATTCAGGTCTCAGGAATTACAAAAAATGAAATAGAGATTGTTTTATAAAAATATAGGCTATTATTACCACCATTCAGGTCCCAGGGAAAAGAAATACTTTTCCTTAATCCAATCCTCTATTCCCTTCAAATCTACTCTTTGATGAAGGTCATACCTTCTTCAATTCCATAACTTCTGTTGTTTGAGTTTTCTTCAACTGTAGTGAGCTGCGTCATTTTGAATAAGTTATTAGATGTATGTTTGTTTATATTGAAACCAAAACATACAAGTGGAGTTTGAGGAAATCCATGTGAGACTACTCCAGAGATGTAACAGTTTTTCCTCGTCTAATCGTCTGATGCTACTCTTAACGCTAATACAAAATGAGGAAGAGTTAAATAGCACTGTGTGTTTTCGGTGGATCCCCACTTGTGTTTGAAACTAGAGCTTTCCATATTGATCCGAATTGTTTGGCTGGACTTAATGACATTTCCGCGACAACAAACGCGCCTCCTGCCCCCCTGACAACCCCCACCTCCCGCCACCCCTACACTAGGGCCCACTCACAATAAAACATTGGTCTGAGCCTCAGATTACTCATGAGCTGCAACTTTTCTCATTACGCACGCACGACACTTTACGCTCGAATGTCAAATAAATTTAAATAAGCCGTGCGCTGTGTGCAAGTGAGGAGGCTACATCACTTGATCAACTCACATCATTATTCCCTGACTGAATATTGTTCAACGTTGTTAACTCCTAGTTTTTGTGAACATGTACAAATCGAATGATGATTCTGTGGTATCGAGTGAAGATAAATACGGTACGGAATTCTGTTGGTGAATAACAACTGCGAAGAGTTGATTATAATAAACTAGTAGGTAACTCGTGCTTCGCAAGGGTCTATTTTAAAACTGCAAAATGAAAACTTGGCGTAATAAAAAATTCGAAATTTGAAAGTATAATAACCATCCTCGGTTGATGAAGAATCTTTATGCAAAATTTCAAATCAATCAGTCCAGTAGTTCAGACGTGATGATGTGTCAAACATAATTTTCCTACATCACGTACGTGTATGAGCCAGCTCTTTCCATTATTATAGTAAAGATGATGGATAGATGGATGATTTGTCAGTATCTTTGAATGAGAATAACTTTTGAACGGTTTGAGAAATCGGTGCGGTTTTGATGCGGCAGAAAATCAGTTATTTTTATTCGAATAGGATCCCCAATCATACCTATCATCTAGTGTACTTTTAGAAGAAATGTTTAGCTGCTTCTATACAACAACTGGAAGCATGACAAATTGAAAACTTGACGTAATGAAATCTTGAAGAACTGAAAATAGGCATAAATAACCATCCTCGGTTAATTAAGAATCTAGTATATGCAAAATTTATGAAGCAACGGGATTCGAACCGAGGAACCATCGCTCCGTGAGCTAGCGTTTTACCGTTGAGCTACACGGCCGTTCGAAAATGATAGTCTTGTAACAGCATTATAAACTCATAAAAAACACACTTTGGGCTCAACAACGTAGCCTATGGAACTTCATGTACGGTAGCATAGATGAATTTGAACATTAATTCTGAAAAATCTAGAAGGAAAATTAAAATTTGGGCTTCCAGGTGCACGAGATTGATATTTTTAGAATCTATGTGCAAAATTTGGAGATCTAAATCATTCCCGTTTTTCCGGTATACAATCCACAAGTTGACATGTTTTGTTGCGAACAAACGAACAAACGAACACACGAACAAACACAACCCTACTCTCTCTTATTATATAGATTTGAATGATTTTTCTAATGTTTTCACATTTCAACTGCGTATGAATAAAAAATATAATCCTCACGAATAAAACAATAATACTTCACCTCTTCTGATATCGCTTTCCAAGCTGAGAAAAACAGACAGCGGATTGAATCTCTAGTCGTCAGTAATCAGTAAGAACTCATTTAAAAACATCAGTAAGAACTCTGCTTGTTAAATGATTAAATAATCGTTCAAAGGATATATTGAAAGTTTTAAATTTGAGGTGATAGGATCATTCTTAACCTAACAAGAGACTATGTTATGAAGATTTCGATTATTTTTATAAATTATACCTGAAAATGTTTCACTAATGGATTATTTTGTGTATTGCTTATCTCAGTTCCTTTTATAACGCTTTGTCCACAGGGTCAGCTTTGTAAGAGTTTGAAAAATATTTTTATTATTTATCAGTAATTTCTTGTGTCTCTCCGGCTTTCTCGAGAACGAATCAGCTCAAAGTGTCAAGATTTGCTTCTCATATTCAGCTAAGGAGAATGGAAAGTGAGAAAAATAATTATTTTGAAGCATTCTAGATTCACCTTTGACTTCTACTCTTGTTGGATTTACTCCCATCTCAACATCTCATCAAGCTCTTGCATAATTCCAATAATTAAGTTTATTTGAAATGATTTTCTATTATATATTCGGAATAGCTTTCTAAATTTAGTTTGTTGATGATTAGAGCATTGAACACTGATAGTCTGAAACGAAGGTTGAGTAGTTTCTGTAGGTGGAATAATCAGAACGCCCTTTTTGATTCTAGATTGAGAAACTTTTTATTCTCTGCCTCGCGTGCTGTATAAATAATGAGTATTTTGCAACCATATCCGTCAGAGAGACATGGTTGATTCAATCGTCGTTTATTACCCCTGCATGCGGATTTGCAATAACCAAACAGCTTTTTCTGTTCATCAAACAAGGAAAAAGGTTGATGAACTTGGAAATGAAGGCAGATTGTTTGACTAAATTATTGATGATGATGATGATGATGATGATGATGATGATGATGATGATGATAATATGCCTACTAGTGGTCCTAATGAGCATCATATCCTCTTCCACCCTTCGAATCTGCTATACTAACCGGAATAAAGTTAAAGGAAATATAGACTTTTTATCATCACAACCGTTGAATTTATGTAAACATCTGCACAACAAAATGTTGAAAGATAGTTGAAACATTGTTGAGAAATAGATAAAATTAATCGAACACACGCCTCATGCCCCTCATCTTCTGATTGTATCTGTATTTTCACAGATTGGTGATTGATTGGCTCTTTATCACAAATGACAAAGTATTGCCAGGTCAATAAGATACAGATTCAGTGAGATACAATCAATGTATCTATAATACATTCTACATTCCTTGGACATAATAATATAAGCATACATTTTATTATTGAATCAAATGAAACTCTAGCATATGGTATTCAATGATCGGAGTTTATTTTTGATAAGGGGTATAATTAATTATTGTCCTTCTTTTATAATATATTTTTTTTTTAATTGTAAGAAATTGTAACAAGATTGTTGAGTGGGGTAACAGGAGACTACAGGCTGGTCCACGTTAAAATGGCAGTATTTGATTAACATTAGTGTTGCCATCCTGTCGATCATTCGACACAGCTGATAACGCTATCCTTATTTTCTAGCTTTGCAACGCTGCCAAATTGTGTTTTAACAATGTAGAAAAATAAATAATCAACAAAATATTCGATCTCAATCATGAAAATTAATTATTTAATCATTGAAATATATTTTCCTTATGTAATTTATTATTTTAAACCAGAATGAACCGTTAATATTACATCAGGCAGAGAATCGGTAACGCTGTTATCCTATCTAAGAAAGAACACTCACAACTACAAAACACGATTTGGTCATATCACAGACACAGATTAGTTATTTTTCAGAAAAAAACCATCTACAGAGGAAATAAATATTTTATGAAGCTACCAACCAATTTGCAAGTATTAGAAGATCATCAAATAGTTGTAAAGAAATTGAAGGAATATCTGGTGAGCCTATCGCTATACTCTTTACAAAACTTTTATAAAAATAGATAATAGTTTTTATAATACTTTTGTAACAGTTTTATAAAAAACTTTTTTAAAAACTTAATAGTCAAATCTTTGACTATTTAAATTGACAATTTCTTTTTTTTCTTCTTTAGTCTTTGTTTGTGGGCTAGCCTAACTCTAACCTTAACACTATCTTTCTCCTCTGCCATTATAACGTGGACCTCACGTTATCTTTGGCCTTTAGTATCCAATGATCACGAGATTGTTGATTGGGGTAACTGAAGACTATTGCAGTTTCTCCGTCCTAAACTTTATCTATAGATAACAGGTTCTTCGCACTAATTTATTACGCGCGAATAGTGAAACGCTTGCTTTGGTTGCATTTTTTTCATCGCATTACACCTAGCCGCAGTTAGCGAGCGTTTCTCGAAGTGATGCTATTTGTTGGAAGAGTGCCCGGTGTTCGAAGTTGATACTGACAATTAATTTGCAGCCAGCATTCGCAGCGGGAGGATGTAACGGGCGCTGAACGAGTCGGCATCGCCGCCGCCGCTTGGAAGGACGAGACTAATGGACCCGGAAGAAGCGACGACGCCACGGTAAGGCGAGGCGAGAAACAGGTCCTCTCGTAGCAATAATCATTATCTGCCGCCTAGGCAGTGTCTTCTACTTGGTAGCTCTCTGCAGAGGGCGCATCTTCTAATGGCGAGATAAGCGAGTTGAGGGGTAAGGAGGAGAAGTTCAGAGGAGGTGAGAGGGGTTTGACTACTGCTGTCTCTTTTCGCTAACATCGCACGATTCTCCGTGTCGCTTTTCATTCTCACAGCAACGCGACTCTTTGCCAGTCGTCGAAATTTCCAGGCCGTTTTTTAATCACCGAGAATGAGCGCCTCTCTCGGGACACTCAACCCCTGTGGACCAACCCCTCCCTCCTCACTCCTCCACCCGACCATCAGAACCACCAATAACACGACTCGGATTCAACTTTTCAGCAACATTCGGGTTGAGAGAATAGAACAAAATGTTGTTGCTATAGGCCCCCCGACAGGTTTGTGAATTCGTAAGGCGAACGCACACCACTCTCTGCTTTTGAACTCGTCAGCTTTTCGTCAGATGAAAACTGTGAATATTAATAAACGGGATACAGTTTTAGTTAGTAGGTACTGCATAGTTTTAACTTGATCAATATCCTTATCCTTAGAAGATTATTTCAACCAGTCATTCTTCTTATATGAAAAATACTTGTTGGGAGTTGTTGGAATGGAATAGTTTGAATTACCTCACTGTACACAACAATGGAAGTGAGATAGATGAGCAGGACCAGCTGTTATCGAGATCCTTGGGTAAATCAACTGAATTATCAAGCAAGCCTTCATCGATCCTTTACACTTGAACTAAAATATCATGGAGCATTTTCTATCACGAAATTAGGAAATGCCGGTAAAAGGAATAATATTTGAGATTTTTGTTATCAATGAAATTCAATGAGGGATATTGAACTCTGTTACTAATAATATCGAGTGACCTGGTTGACTCAGGACTGGTGTCATAGTTTTCATGTCGCACTCTGCTACTGAACATTCAACAAACATGGCCAGTTATAAGACGAGTTCATAGCATTTTGTATTCAAATAATAGCTCAGATCAGCTCAAGTGAACATCCACACGTTCATAAAATGAATATTTCCAGCCGAGACATTGGTTGGGAGCAGATCAATATCGTCGAAGTTCAAAGTAACGAGAGATTTCTTAGAGCAGAGCCGTCGCAATAGATAAACCCAGAAGAAATGCTGCTTTCCTTGCCTCTGATAACTTTCTGAATGTCTTTCTCTCACTCGCTCATATCTGACGACGTGATCTTCTCTCCTTGTCTAAGTAGAGCATGTGTTGCTGGTTGCTGGTGTTAGTTATCTCTGTTATTCTTGTAGCTCGGCCAGGAATCGCGTAATTAAGGATAGTAAGCGAAAAAGAGAGAGCAAAGTTTTCCAATCTGTGCCACTCCCTTCTCTGATCGATAAAGTTCCCCCCTTCTCCATAACCGCCTTATAAACATTGACACTGTTTTCCACAGCTGCACACTTCTTCAGCTCTTTGCTATATGGAAGGAAAATCCCAAGTAGTAGACCAGGTCAAGGAAGGACTGGAATAATAACCTGAACGGAGATATTGGAAAATAATCACGTCCTAGAGAACGTAGTAGAACAAGTTTCCAAAAGTATCAATCAGATTATTCAGAAGAAGAGAGATTCTTCTTGGGAATAGGATATTTACATCGCCTGGCAAGACTTCATAAGATTCTTCAATGTTGTAATCCGTCACGAGCTGCTTACTATTAAATCACTTTTTTATTATTAAATAGAACGACTAGAAGTCAAATTTCTTTGACTTTGAGATCTTCCACCAGGTCCGCCATCTTCATGGTTGTACTTCATAATAATTCACAATGTCGGATAGCAAAACCATAGTAATCATTCATTTATGTCGAGAGCAAATCTCTTGTACATGGATGACTTTTGAGTGTTTATTGATTAAATGAAACGGTCTCATAAGAGGAAAAATTCATAGATTTTCCAGGCAATGTATATCATATTTCTAAGAAGAATCACTTATAGAAATTCTCAAAGAATTAATTACTAAGATGAAATAATAAATAGTAGTCAACTCCAAAATATCCATCGCAATTTAAACGTTCATTGAGATTCATAGATAGTATATTATCATAGAATCGGATGGAAAATCAAGTGCTTTCATAGACTTTATAGTTTACATGCTTTTGGCTTCATGAATATAGTCATGTGTTTGACAAAAACATCAAATATAGAGAATGTACCAACTACAAGCTTCTTCTTCTAATCTGTAACATTTCAAAAATATTAAATGGTGTCACAGATAACACTCAGATTTAAAAAAGGGTTGAGAGATAATCTATTTACAATAGTTTTTAAACAAAATGTTTATTGAGAGAGTGGATGAGACCACCAGAATCTTCATCACTGTGGTATCAAGAGACTATGCTCTTCTAATTGCTCTTCTATTAAACAAGTGAACACACAGGTTTTACCAGCAATGATTTTCTTTGAAATCAGTAGTCATCCAGTTTCTCAGTAAATGAATGTACAAAATCACGGAGGAAATAAGACTGGTAAGTCGCACATAAAAAAGGCGAAGAAGCACAATTCTAATACAGTACTACCAAAGTTAAAAATGAACATCACTTACACTGTAGAAAAAATATCAGTCAGGGCCAAAAAATTGACGCATCAGTAGGAATAACGGAAGATCAAATTTAGTTCCTTTGAGTTTTCAAAGCCGTTAAATCCGTGGGGTATCCCGACTTCGGAAACTACGTTACAATAGGAAAGTGAACTGCACTTCACATTCAATGTCATAAAACTGACGTAAAATGGATGTGAACTCAAGTTCACCATGTTCAAGTTCAAGACGAATTGAAACTGAATTGAAGATTTCCGATCAATGAAGAAGAAATTCAATCTATTTATCAAGCTTTTTTCATTGAATTTCACAGGGAGAAATTTTGAGATCGAGAGAGAATAGTATTCAACAGTCAAAAGTAGTTTAAAATTTAGTAGAAAATGTTTGAATAGTATTCGATAACCAGAAGTACTTTGAAATTAAGTAAAGCGTTGTTTGAATAGTATCCAGAATTCAAAAGTAGTTGGGAATTTTGAGATTGAGGGAAAATGATAATCAATAATCGATAGTAAGTTTAAAGTACTATAATTTTATTATAGTAATCTAAGTTAATATTCTTACAATCATACTTGCTTGATATTGTTATACTATAATAGAAATACAAATTGAATTGCAATACAAATAGCATCATGATAAGCCTGAAGCATTGAAACAGTTTTTTATTAATAAAACCATTTCAGTAGACTAGACAATATAATTATATTGTGTTTTCATTTCATTATGGAACAATCCTACTGACATTAAAGATCAATAGTATTAAAAATTCAAAAGTAGTTGGGAATTTTGAGATTGAGGGAAAATGTTAATCAGTAATCGATAGTAAGTTTAAAGTACTACAATTATTATAGTAATCAAAGTTGCATTCTTACAATCATAATAGCGTGATATTGATATACTATAATACGCGGTTATAGTAGGCGGTTCTCTGTTACGTCATTTTTTGAGTCACCGCAAAAATGGAGCTATTCTGGGAAACTCTACATTGAAAGTCATCAAATTACATCTAAAATCTAACATCTTCTAATGCCGTGATGAATCTGCATCGAATATCCTATTCACTACAGGTTTCATCTGAACTATTAAAATAACTACTAAACTGAACTATTCAAATCCTTGGTTCTCTCTTTTGAAAATGAGAACCATTTCCTGTGAATAGTGATAAGTTGTAACGGTTGTTCTCAATCTTAGGCATGGAATATTTATGAAACTGAAACGTCTTCGACTTGACCGATAACTAAGTGTTTTCCAATTATGAAAATAGCTATGTAGATTGGTTTGAGAAGTATCACATATTCAGTTGATGATTGACAACATTGAATTATTACAAATCGCTGATGATGATATTTTAAAGTGTGTAAGTGAGAAAAGGAATAGTAAAATATCAGAAGCCAGTTTCATCCACTCTTTTAGAAGCAGTTCGCTTCGAAAAGTTGGTGTCTCAATATCAATTCTTGAACAGCCCCGTGTATTCTGAACTGTGCCATTGAGCTGGCCGGAAAATGTATTTGCAGACTATGCAGGCAGCCTGTGTGTGCAAGAATGATTTATTCAGGGATCACCCGCGCTTTTCCATTCATTTTCTATGCCTCTCGCATACAGAAAGTCTCAAGGAAAGGACATAAAGCAGTCTTTGAGCCCTTCCTGAACCGAGGTAGAACATTCTATGTGTCCCTCAATTCAAATTAGAACCCTTCTCTTGAATAACGCCTTTTCGTGAACTCTAGTTTTTATCTTTATTGCAAATGTATCTCGCAAAGAACAAATTAAAGCGGGAATTGGTCACAGAGGCACTGGAGAAGTTGAACAGTTTCGATTATGAGACTCGAAGCAGGCGTGGGAAGGTTGAAAACATGTAAAATTGTAGAAACTGTGCCTCTTGGCGTTTCTCGGCGGATTTATGGGAAATACTATTTCATCAGTCATCATTCAACATATTTAAACCATGGTAAGAAATGTAGTAAGTGTTTTTTGCTTGCCATTGGGACGAATGGAAAGTCGGATAATCGAGACTCTACTGCATACGAAATTACATACAATTCGATGATATTATATTATCAGATTATTCAACCTACATAGTGAGATAGACCATACCGTGATCAATTCAATAAATGATAAACTGTTTTAGAATAATATTAGTACTGATGGTCAATGGTAGAATAATATATATGTATACTATTTCTTTTAAAAAAAATTGACTAAAGGATGAAATCATAAAATGATATATTTCAAGAAGTTTTATACAAAGACATGAGCTTATATTCCAAAAAATAGGTGGCACTATACATAGAAACCTCAAAAATTAAACAAGACAAGAAACGAGAATAAAGTTCTATATTAATATTGCAGTTCCGACTCTCCTATATGGAAGTGAGAATTGGATTCACACACGGGGAATGGACAAATTCAAGCTGCAAAAATGAGGTTACTAAGGAGTAAAATTTGGCTGCTCTAGAGTTGATAGAATCAGAAATACTGATATAAGTCAGGTTTATTCGGTTGCTCCTCTGCATGAAAGAATGATTCAAAATAGACGCAACTAGTGCAGTAATTTGGATAGAACGCCACCTGGAAGAATTCCCCTTGAAGTCCAAAACTATAGACCGACTGGAAAAAGAGATGTAGGAAGGCCAAGAAAGAGATGGGTACCGGAACAGGTTAATTAATAAACCTAATCCCTAAAGTGAAGATGATAATGATGATGATATGAGCTCATTATTATTTGAAGTTAGCTTTGATGATTAGATTTGGTGGTTATGTTAAAAGCGTAAATGAGACAAATCTTCGATGATCGTAAGATCGTAATATGAATGTAGTGTGGCGAACGCACACTGCAGCAGACGTACGTATACAGACAGCAGGAGGGAAACCCCCCCCCAGCCCCACCGCCAGGGAGGTGTTTGAATGTTGCAACGCACACGGATATCCGTCTGTCTGCATATGTCTGCTCACGCTTGCATGCAGACGTTTGATTCTTTCTCAGTCTGTCTGCTTGTGTGAGTGTTCGCCTTCAGTAATAATGATTTATCACAAAGTTGGTGAACATTTGACGGCGCTGGTTATGCAACCAGCTTTACACAAGCAATTTGCATTTAGTGAGGTCCACGTTATAATGGCAGTATTTGAATAACATTGGTGTTGCTATCCTTGTCTATCATTCGACAAAGCAGATAGCGCTATCCATTTCCACCCCCACAAGGTTGCCAGATCGTTCTTGGAAAATGTAGAAATAATATCAATTTACAAAATATTTAATCTCAATTATGTAAATTTCTCATTAAATCATTGAAAAATATTCTTTCAAAAGTATAATTGATCATTTTGAATAAGAATTAAACAGTTCATATGGCATAAGATATACCGGTATCAGCTATCCTCTATAGGAGGCAGTATCAAGGCAAAGAATTGGCAATGCTGTTTTCCTATCTTTCTCCTCTGTCATTATAAGGTGGATCTCAATACAGTCACTATACAGTATAATATTTCAAAAATAACGTTTTTTCGAACTAACGAATTTTTCCTGCAATAGTTATGAGGTATTGAACAAATCGAATACAGATTTTATTTGTTAGAATTACTAACAAACGGCCGTCGTACAAATAAAATCAGTCTAACAATATTTTTATAGCAATACGAAAACTAGGAAATACGAAACACATATATTTGGTATATATCTTTTTTCTATCTTAGTAATATTTATTACGATGGAATTTCGAATAAAATGAGCTCAAATACATATATTTATCTTTTATAAGTACTAAATTACAGTGGGCTACAATTTTTCAAAAACTAGTAAAATTTTCGAAATAGAGTAATTTTGTGGAATCTTTGTTTAACTATTTCATCCGATTGCAAACACTTAAATTAATTTATAATTTAGAACCCTTCTAGGGTAATTTCATCCTCCACAATCTGAAAGCGAATAAAGCTTTCTATCTCAAATAGATTTTCAGGCTTCAGCAATCACCTTTAATATTTTGTCCTTATATTGAGATTTCGCACAGTCATATGGGTATGGGTTATGGTATAATATTCTATCTGAATCACCCGCTTTCTCCCCAAAATCTTTGAGTTTCTTAGTGTATAAGATCACATAAGTAACCCTAAGGGATCAAAACTATGATAGCTCATAATTTTTGAAACAAACATCAGTTCTTCCCAAACCACATCATATTCATCTTAACTCGTTTCAAAACGCTTTCAATTGTCAATGTGTTTCAAAACCATTTATAAGTCTGAAAAATATCTCATTAAAAATGGGAAATTCATTCTATTTAATTGAGTAGTGACGGTCGGATTCAACCAAGTCTTATTCGTCAACCCATCACAATCACCTATTATTAGAATCACCTTCTATCAACATTTGTTTGCTATTCTTGTCTGTCATTGGACAAAGCAGTTGGCTCTTCTTTCTTCAACTATGTACTGTTGCCAAATCGCTTGTAGGCTATTCAAATATATAATGAACT
The DNA here is from genome assembly GCF_014356525.2 of Nilaparvata lugens. Lineage (NCBI taxonomy): Eukaryota > Metazoa > Arthropoda > Insecta > Hemiptera > Delphacidae > Nilaparvata > Nilaparvata lugens. The sequence continues at coordinate 16,431,778 of NC_052505.1, read as the reverse complement.
TCCAAAATATGTAATCTCAATTATTACAATTCATCATTGAACCATGAAAATATGAATTTTCTTGGTGAATAAAATATGATTGATCATTATTAACAAGAATCAATAATTAATATCAATATCGGCGGGATGTTTTGAACCTTGTACCTTGTATTATTACTTTTAAAACTCTATTATATGTGGTTAAGAATATGGGCAGTTTAACGACCAACGCACAGGTACATTCACACTTTACCAGAAACAGGAACAAGTTCGTCGTTCAGCCTCACAGGCTAATTCTTTTTGAGAAGAAAACTAGATAGATAGGACAAAATTTCTAAACAAGTTGCCTAGTAATATAGATTTTAAGAGCATGACTTTCAAAAAAGATCTTCATAAGTTCCTTGTTGAAAGAAGTTTTTATAGTGTGAATGAATTTTTATGTGACAATTATGTGTGATATCATAGGCTATATCTATATTTTTATTATGTTGAATATTGAACAGATTTTTTTTCTGTACATGACAATGTTCAATAATTGTATAGTTGTGATTCATAATGACTGTACTGTATTGAACAAATAAAAATATTATTATTTATTTATTTATTTATTTATCACAGTTGCTATCTACTAAAAGCGGTGGGAAAATAACGAGGCAACCATGCCGTCCTATCATTTTAACTGACTTTGGAACGTTAATCTCACTATAACCACTTCAAATTCAACTATTTATTTATTGGATAGAGTGAACAATACAGTAGTCGGAAAAGAAAAAAACAGGCTATTGCCCATAACTTCTTCAATTTCCTAATTTTGTCTTAGATTGTCAAAATATTATGTAGGTAATGTCCATTTCAATTTATATATTAAATCATCAATCTGAATATACAAATCAGAATAAAACAAACTATTGTATTCAAACAATTAGTGGTACCATAGTCAAGTGGAATGCCGTCATGGTCATATGATTTTATCTCCAGAAAGGAGTAAAATTCTATTCATCCTTTATTTCGGTTCATTCATTCTTCGCTTCTTTCTTTAAAGGTACTCCCATACAAGGCTCTCTCATTCAAGGTGCTTCCATGCGTAAGTTCTTATGCATCAAGTTAACAAACACTGACCGTAAATACTATCACATGATTGATACTATACGCATTGTATGTAATTTATCAGTAGAGTACGTTTAGTAACACAGCAGCAAATAATACAGATTAACTAGCTGTCACCGCAGTAATAGAAATGCAAATAAGGCACTATGCGTTCATCTCAATGGAAGTACTCTCACATCTCCAAAGAAACACATTGAAGATATCCATACAAAATCCTAGTCCAAGGACATTGTCATTGAGTGACATTGAGTGACTAGCTGGCATAATCGGAACACTGTTTAAGCATTGGCCATGACACGGATTTATTCAGAAGCTGAATAGTTTTAGTTAATTTATTTAAACAGTATCCATGTCAAACAAATTTTCATGGAACCAAATAGGTCTATTAGGACGAGTGGCTTTGTGCAAAAACTACAAATGTCATTTTTTTCAAAAATGAGTTTAATACATCACTTATATCAATTATTTTCAGTTCCAGAAGTGCCAATGTCCTATCTCAAAGCAATAACAAGTTATAAAATTTATACTACCAATGTCATGATTTAGTTCCACTTTCAGAGTGTGAGAGTATTCCACTCTCAGAGTGCGAAAACTACCAATGAAGACATATTTTTTTAGATAGTCATTCATACTCCATCACAGAACTACCAATGTCGACTTCTGCACTTCTAGCACTCACATTTCCGTATTGAAATGCCGTAGTTCGAAAATACAAGGTGAACTTTCAAGCTGATTTGTGAGAAAGTGGATATTTTGACATAATTATGTAAGTAGTTCTTGCACCAAGCCACATGATGCTAATAAGATCGATCCCAGGGATTATTGTGAGTACTATCTGTGAAGTGCTCCTCCATACTTCAGACTATATCAACATGCTCCAAATAATTTTCATGACATATCATGAAATCTGCTGAAATCCATTAAAACCACGAATCTGTTCAATAATTTCATAGTCAAAGAAGTTTGAAGTAAGTAATGGTAGTGATTCATTGTTCATTGAGGAGTGATATGTGGATTCACGATGATTACAATCTGCATGATTTACAATTTAAAATATCATGAAGACAATGAGATGATTTCATTGAGGATTTGATCTGCCTCTTGAGCAACAGACAGAATACCTCAGAAGGTCTCAAAATTTCACATGATCATGTACAAAGCTGTACATGATCCAACTGGACATGAGTTTAGGTGCATGAAAACACCGCCAACTGTTTAGCCACTGCTATGTGAAGTAAGGGAACAGAGCATCAACCTAATTCCCAGAGAATGTGCAAGCGTAGATTCAAAGGTGCTAATAATGGATTAGTTTACAGACCTGGTGTAACACAAAATGCAATGTCTACAAGAATATTAATACAGTGATTCCCGTTACACGTCCATTTCATGATTCCATTTCTTCATTTGGCTTGTAGGACATGATTTACTATGAAAAACAATTTATATGAACGGGTTTGGAAGTGCGTTCTACAGATTTGAAATTTCAAAGTACCACTTTTTCCAAAAATTGAATGATTACAGTAAGACTGATAGGAATAATAATTGTAGTAATAGCACAAGTACGTGGAAGGTTCAAATAATGTGAATTCATTTAATTCAGTCACTAGAAAATAGGAAGTGAAGTGGAAACTCTCATATGGTTAGTAAAAAATGTGAAAAGCAGTTAAAAATTATAAATTGAAAAAGGTTGAGATCGTTCCATTTTGTGATTGATCATTTTATGAAATGTAGACTTCGTTCAATTCAAGAAAGTGTTGCAAATTGGTGAAGAATTGAGTTCAACAAAAAAGCAAGTATACAACATCAATTTGAGCATTTTTTAGTCTAAAGACCTGCATTACAATCAAATATTACACAATTATTAAAAATTGAATTGTTTGTATTACAACTTAGTTCTGAAAAGTTTTACAAGTATTCCAAGATAACAGCTACATACAAAATCACTATTATAATTGGGTCATGCATATATCCCGAACATTTCTCATGCTAAGTAAACATAAGCGAGCAATTATTGGGCCTATTATTACATCAAAGACCGTATTTAATAATAAATTATAATAATTCATTTATAATGAGGGGGAGGAAGGAAAATATCTTGTTATAATTGCAAACCTGGATCGACTTTTAAATTCTATTTATTGTTTCAATCCTGTTTTATTAAGATTTCAATCTGCATGATAAAGTGTTATTAGATGCAAATATTTTCAAGTTTATTGTCGGTGATTGTGGAAAAGTACTACGTTGCTTTGTCCTATTGAAAGTTTAGACATTGGAGATAATGTAGTTTGTGAATAGATGGTCCTATTGAAAGTCTAGACATTGGAGATAATGTAGTTTGTGAATAGATAGTCCTACTGAAAGTCTAGACATAAGAGATAAAGTAGTTGTGAATAGATTATTGTCGGTAATTGTGGATAATTTAAACTTTATTTATACATATGAATATTTTTCAGGTTTAGGTTAAGCTTGATTTTATTTCACATTGTATAAATTGTGTGTTATGAGAGCAATAATGAAGTCTCCCTGGTGCTCCCACATATTGTATCTTTTCAATAAATGAATAAATATAACGTTGCATTGTCAATAGTTATATTACACATAAGAAATACTGTAGTTGTGAATAAATTATTGGCGGTAACTTTGGAAGAGTATTGCATTTCTTTGTCAATACAGTAGTTGTATTAGTCTCAAAGATGTCCCGACATTGGATGTAGTTATATTGGTTGGTGGTAGGCCTAATTATAGAGAAGTATTATCTTGCTATGTCAAAAGTTCTATTAAACATTAGAGATACTGTTTAGAGTTATGATTGAATTATTTGTGGTAATTGTGGAAAAGTATTATGTTGCTTTGTCAATAAAGTAGTTGTACCAAGAATGCAAAATGTCTGGATATTAGAGATCGTTGTGATTAGATTATTATTACGTTGCTTTGCCAATACAGTAGTTGTATAAAGTGTGCAAAATATCTAGATATAAGAGATTGTTGTTATTAGATTGTTATTACGTTGCTTTGCCAATACAGTAGTTGTATTAAGTGTGCAAAATATCTAGATATAAGAGATCGTTGTTATTAGATTATTATTACGTTGCTTTGTCAATACAGTACCTAGTTGTATAGTGTGCAAAATGTCTAGCCATTATATATAGTTCTGATAAGATTATTATTACGTTGCTTTGTCAATACAGTAGTTGTTTAAAGTGTGCAAAATGTCTAGACATTAGAGATAGTTGTTAATAGATTATTTTTACGTTGCTTTGTCAATACAGTAGTTGTATCAAATGTGCAAAATGTCTAGATATTAGAGATCGTTGTTATTAGATTATTATTACGTTGCTTCGCCAATACATCAGTTGTAGAAAGTGTGCAAAATGTCTAGACATTAGAGATAGTTCTGATTAAATTATTATTACGTTGCTTTGCCAATACAGAAGAGTTGTATAAAGTGTGCAAAATGTCTAGACATTAGAGATAGTTGTGATTAGATTATTGGCGGTAATTGTGGAAAAGTGTGAGGTTGGGTGGTGGTGGCGATTGGGGGGGGGGTAGATGGGGGGTTAGAGTACTCACTCGTGGTGGGGAATGTCCTCGTCCTGTTGAAGGGAGGCGGGCAGCAGGGCGAGTGTAGCGAGCACGAGGGCGAGCAGCGAGGGGGCGGCTCGCGGACGCAGACAGCTCGACGTCATACTGGAGGCGGCACTAGCTGTTCACGAGTCACCAACACCGGCTAATCGTCGCACCATGTCACTACCGTCCATTCCGTCAGTTAGGCCGTTATCGACAAACACCGCACCGGACTTGAAGTGAGCCATTACTAATATCACGCCGGTTGTAAAACGTAACACACCTTGGACCGAGCTATCCCGGGCAGCGCGCTCCTACCGCGCATGTCGCAAACTTTCCTTATATTGTATTGATCTCATGTCGTCGTCATGAACGGAGGGGGCGGGACACTCCCCCCAACCCCCCATCATAGAGCGCGCTCTTCGCAGCTACGAGTCGTTGAGTTTTCAGAGCTTTGGCGGTAGTGACCTAGGTAGGCCACAAAAACTGGCAGACCCCATGTTTGAGTTGAGCAGCAGTCCTCTACACTGCCACAACAACTCAACTAAGATGAAACCATGTTCAAGTATTTTGCAAATCGCCATCACACTGTAAACCTTGAAATTCGAACCCCACCCCGCACATACCCAACCTGTTATAACTAATACTACTATTACTACTACTACTACTACACACGATCGGAAGACTGTGCACTGACTGACTGATAAGACACAGTTGCCAAGTTGTGCATGAATCGTCTAAATCCCTACAGTATCCTTCAACAGACAGATTATTGTTGCTTAAACGTTCAGCCTACAACCTCCTATTATGATCGGAGATTGAAAATCAGAAATCAACCCTATGAAATTGAATTTCTTAGGTTAAATTTATTACATTAAATAATTACATTATGTTGTGATGGCATGATGTAGCCTACGTGGTTAGGCTAAAGAGATTGACAGAAGAAGATAATCATTAATAAGAATGGCAAGAGATTTGTAATTGTCTCTAGAAACAAATAGATAAAATTGATTTGAGATGGAGGATGGCGGAGTGATTGAATATGGTATCATCCTCAAACATGTACGTTCTTGTGAGGCCGCTTAGGCCAATACCGTTAAAACCCCAAAGACTCAACGAATCGAAAGTCGTCGCTGCGAAGAGCGCGCTCTACGAGGGGGTGGTTGTGCGGGGAGGGGTAGGGTGTATGTATGTTTGAGATTGGATTAATTCTTGATAGACCCAATAAATAATGTTTTACTGTGACATGTCTTATATTTACATCAAAATATAACATGACACAGTTTTGGGTTGAGCCTGTTTCTTTTTCAATAAAAGGAAGTAAAGTTAGTGGAGAACATTCCATAACAACAAAAATACATTAATATTGGTTCTACATTAATTTAGGCTGCACTCAATGTAAAAATAAATAGAATAAACCAATATTTGAAAGATTTCAAGTTGACGGGAATATTTCAAAAATTGAAGTCACCATTGGCTGAAAACATTACTGTAATCTGTGAAAAAACTATGAAGCTGAAATCTAGATGAGGACGGAAACTATAAATCAGGTAATTAACAGATGATATTTAAAAAATTGGAGTCACCTTTGGCTGAAAACAAACTGTAAAAAAAGAAGCTGAAATCTAGATGAAGACGAAAACTATAAATCAGGTAATTAACAGATAATATATCAAAAATTGGAGTCACCTTTGGCTGAAAACAGTAATCTGTGAAAAAACTATGAACATGAAATTAAGATGGAGACAAGAACTATAAATCCCACAATATTTGGTTGAAGGATGAAGGTCATTCTACAACAACAAGAGTAAGCCTACAAGAGAGACTATTTAGAGCTGGGAACTGCTGGAAATGAAAAACTTTGCAATTAATTCCTTCCTCAATGAATTCATTCGGATATCTCGGTTAATTACTATTGTCATGATTGATAGGGACAATGTAACTCAAGGTTAATAATCAACATATCCTCGGAGATGATTAATGTTATATTTAGATGAAGATGATGAAGCCAGAAACTATGAAGCTTACAATATTTAGTTGAAGAAGACCAACAACAACAAGAATACAAGAGAGATAACCTTTGATGATTAGAAGATGAACAAGGTCTATAAAACCATTTGGAATGGAATAGTTTCATTTGTTATGGAATAGTTTCTATAGAGCTTAAAGATGAATAGTGAATCCGCGAACATCATATTGATAACAGGTTTTATTAGAATACAAATTGAATTTCATTTCTTCAATACAACCCGAGTAAACATCTCGATGTTTCTAAACAAACGTGAACCCGAAGAGCGGACAATAAACTTGAATTTCGCGGTCCAGCCACACGGTAGTAAGAAGCACTTGAAATGCTTGAGGGAATTGATAACGTCGTGTCAGGAACACGTATGTTTGAGTGGCACAAGCCACTAAATGAGAGGGACGCAAGGCAGTGAAAAATGATTTTAGAGGAGAGAGAGAGAGAACGAAAAAGACCCCTCCAGGAAAGACTCAACACCACGTCATACACAATTTTGTGTACTGATCGTTTGTTAACTTCTTTATTATCCATTGGGGGTCACAAACATCCGTGCAAACAAGCTCTCAGTTCGTATTATTCCAAGCTCAAATAGGAGATCGGATTATCGGGAGTTTTGTAATAAAGTCCGTTGATGGAAATCCAGCTGGAAATTTTATTATGGCGAATCGACTGGTGAAATTAATAGTATTTGATGCAACAGTTCTACGATAAAGGGCTATTTTGAAACCAGAAAGGTTCTTTGAGTTTCTTGGGATTGATTAGGTAAGTTCTTAGATTAGGTACCCAGATCTTTGAAATGATCTTAGATTAAACATATCAATAGAATGATCTTAGATTAATCAGATCAATGAAATGATCTTAGATTACTCAGATCTTCAAAATGACCTCAGATTACTCAGATCTTGGAAATATGTTTTCATGAAATCGATGTTGGAGAAATGTAAATATTAAGAAGACTTAATTTCCACATAACAAATAAATGATGCTCTTTCTATTATATACGTTTTACAATACGATATTTTATATGTTTTCTTTAGAAGCTCAATTACATAATATCAAAGTTGCAATATTAAATTCCAGTATAGCTACATCTACAAGAAACCCTATATTAGTATAGGGTTTCTTGGGATTATAATAAAATTTTCATTATGGTTGATAAATTTTTGTTTTAAAGTATAGTTTCTTAGTCATTGTGTATTTTTGGTTGTTTTCAACAGCCTTCGTTTATTGTTTCATCACTTTTCTTGTGTGAGATAGATCTTGTATAAGTTTAGCACCTGCTGCGTAACAAATAATGTTGTTTGATAGAAACCACTGCGTGTTTTGAGCAATTTGATTAAAAAAATTATTGAGAACAGCCTTGAATCTGATAGATCCGCGCTTCCCATCTTTAAGAATAATAAAAAACTTACTTCATCAGTCGGAAATGAATTGAATGTATAATAAAAACATTGAAAGGAAAGCTTTGTACACGGTTATTAGGCTATATGTAAATTTGCAGTGAAACTTCCAGAGAAATATAGGCTCGCTCAGAAAATAGTTTTTTATGTTTTTGGGGGTTACTTACTTTGTCAGTCCCAAAAGAGTTGAATCTATTAATAAAAGGAATTGAAAGGTTTCACACACGGTTATATATTTTTTGTGAATTTATTGCATTGAAACACAGAAAAAAGAATAAGTCGTGTTCTTTCCTCCGTGGTTGAAACTTCCATAGAAATATGAGACTCAATATGAAACTCAAAAATTAAAATATGAAGCTCACTTCACCACGCGCAGATGAATTGGATTCATCCATTAAATGGGAATATTCATACATTGTTTGTGAATATTTTTTGCGGTGAAACTTTCATAGAAATAATGCTTATAAAAGTAGTAGCTGTTTTAATGCTTTTGGGATAGGAGTTGAAATATGAAACTCACTTCATCAGTCGCAGATAAATTGGATTTATTCATAAGAAAAATAAACTTGAAAAAGTTTATTCATAAAAGAATAAATGGGAAAATTCATACATTGTAAATATTTATTGCGGTGAAACTTCCATAGAAAATAAATCTCATAAAAGTAATAGCTGTTTTTATGATGCTTTTGGGGTAGGAGTTGAAATATGAAACTCACTTCATCAGTCGCAGATAGATTGAATTTATTCATAAAAAGAATAAACTTGAAAAAGTTGATTCATAAAAGAATAAATGGGAAAATTCATACATTTTTATACATTGTAAGTATTAATTTTATTGCGATGAAACTTCCATAGAAAATAAAACTTATAAAAGTAGTAGCTGTTTTAATGCTTTTGGGGTAAGAATTGAAATATGAAACTCACTTCATCAGTCGCAGATAAATTGGACTTATCGAAAAAAGAATTAAACGGGAAAATTCATACACGTTTATACATTATTTGTAAATTTATTGCGGTGAAACTTCCTTAGAAATAAAAGCTCATAAAATTAGTAGCTGTTTTAATGTTTTTGGGGTAGGAGTGAGCATTTGAGACAGTGCGCGTCGAACGGTGGAGAGCGAGTCATTCAGATGAGAGAAAATGGAGCGACTGAATGAAACAGTACAATGGCTGACGGCTGGCTAGTGCAAAGTCAGACACGTTGCCTCTGCCTCCATTTTCCATCACGATGAGTCGCAAATAAAAGGCTGCTGATAGTAAAGAACTCGCTACGACAACAATGCCCCGATCACTCGGCATCAAAAGCGCCCAATCAAACGCCTCCCCACCCCAAATGCGTACAAAATACGATTTCACACATTGTGTGTAAAACTTGTTGTACCCAACCAACCAACATTTACACGCTCTCATTGATTCCGATCGTTTGTCTGTTGCCCTTGTCGTCCCAATTAGTTGCAATCAAGTTTAGCAAATAAATTTAATATTGTTAGAGAATGAGTTGGAGAGAATATTTTCCATTCTTCCATTATTATTTTCCATTATTCTTCCGGTTTGTAAACTAATTTTGTCAAGAAAATATGTATATTCATCCCAGTTAGTTAAGATCAAGCTCATAAAAAAATAAGTTTTCCCTGCGTATCGGTGAATATTGTTAGTTGAAAGAATATTTTCCTTAAATATGCTGTTATTCTTCCAGTTTGTAAACTAATTTTGTCAATTAAATAAGTATATTCATCCCAGTTAGAGCAAGTTCATCAAATAATAAGTTTTCCCTGCGTATCGGTGGATATTGATTGTTAGAATGAGTTGGTGAGAATATTTTCATTGAAACTAGTGTGTTATTCTTCCAGTTTGTGAATTAATTTTGTCAAATATTTTCAGCCCAGTTAGTTGAGATCAAGTTAATTTAAAATAATAAGTTTTCTCCGCGTATCGGTGGATATTGTTCAGAATATTTTCATTGAAACTAGTGTGTTATTCTCCCAGTTTGTGAACTAATTTTGTCAAGTACCTTGGCATTCATCCTAGTTAGTTAAAAAGTTCATCAAATAATACGTTTTCTCTGCATATTGGTGAATATTGATTGTTCAGAATGAGTTGGTGAGAATATTTTTCCTGAAATTGGTGTGTTATTTCAGATTGTGACTTAGTATCTAAAACACTAATTTGTCAATCATGTAATGAAGATGTGCCTTGGCATTCAAATGCATTTTAATACTGTACTCTATGTAACTTTAGCTCTAATATTGGTGTGTTGTTATTTCAGATTGTGAACTAGTATTTAAAACACTAATTTATTAATCATGTAATGAATATGTACCTTGGCATTTTCTGCATATCGGTGGATATTGATTATTCGGGATGAGTTGGTGAGAACATTTTCCCTGAAATTGGTATGTTGTTCTTTCATATTATGAACTAGTATTTAAAAGACTAATTTGCTAATCATGTAATGAAAATATACCTTGACATTCAAATGCACTTTAATACTGTACTGTATGTAACTTAAGCTGGTATTCAAAATAACATGTTGAAATCAATTTAAACCACTTCGGTCTCAAAATTCAAATTGTAAATTAAGAAACTTATTTACCATTATTATGTATGTACCCGTGCTTCGCATCGGAACTCCTTAGTAATTTACCCAATAGAAGTAACTACATGCTACTATTATTTATTTGGCACATGAGCCGTTGGTGTAAGATCGGTTTCAATATGGTCGCATACATTAATCTCAATTGAGCCTTGAAATTAAATTGAAAAGACAATCAAATGTTGATTTAATAAACATAATAAGTAAAATAAGAATAAATAAATGGAAGGACATTGATTATCAGCATGACCCACTTGCAAAATATCATGGAGGTCTGTGTGACTCCATGACAAAATTTATTTTCTTTATAGTCTTTCTCTCAAATTAAGAAAATGAGTGAATCTGTTTCTATGGAAATATTGTGCAAACTACACCTTAAACAATCATTTTCTCTTTTCAGATTGATTGATTGATTGATTTTTATTTTGTGCTAGGACAGACCCATTGCACATCAACAGAGGTAGTATAAATATATTTTGAAATATACTAGCTTGACTTTGGCTTTGAGCTGAAGAGAATTAAATATTTACAGAAGATTATCTAGAAAAAGTGCAAAGAGAAACAAATACCAAAGTGTTTTTTATTCGAAAATCGTCATTTTTAATCCGATTTAAAAATAAGTAACTTCACTTACAATACCAAATATTCCACTCATATTTAAGATAGTTCTTATCCGATACGATCACAATGAACTTCAATTCCAGCTTATCACGAGAAAACGAAGAATGTAAACGAAAATCACCGTACAAAAAGTTTTATTTACATAACTTGGATAACTATAATTGAAATTTCAATTCTTGGAACACATACATGGACACGATTCAATGAAACGGATCATAGGTACAAACTGGCAGCGAATACAATATCTCTCTTGATAACTTTGATGGCTTCGCTGAATTTATTTTCCAAGTCAGTATTTCCAATATTTTTCGAAGCCTGCACCATTTGCCGCAGTAACTCTTCCAGCCTCCTCATACATCGAATTATACTACCTGCAAACATAACAAGAATACATCAGATTAAGTGAACATTTATGGGGACCAGTTGATTTATCTCATAAGCCAAGTTTAAATCCAACGTTACACTGAGCAAGAGAAAGTATAGGAGTATGAAAAGTAACATGAAGACAGGAGCAATTAATCTATTGTTACTATCAAAATCTGTCAATAAAACACATTGAAGTAATTGACCGAGCGAAATGAGGTCTAAGTCTAGGCACACACCAGTTAGTCAAGACAAGACAAGACACGTTTAGTCACAATACTTCACATAGTTACTTATGAAGACATGTCTAATTGCAATGACTAATCGGTATGTGTTGCTTCATAAGCAACTATGTGAAGTATTGTGACTAGTTTTGTCTTGACTAACTGGTGTGTGCCCACCCTAAAGCTGCGTTTACAACAAAGTTATCAACAAAATTTTTATTTTTCCGTCCTTAAAGATTCTATTAGATTGAACATAGCTTATCATACACATGATGTGCATATGTGTTTGTCAAGCTCCGTTTAATCTAATATAATCTATAATGATGGAAAAATAAACATTTTGTTAATAACTTTGGTGTAAACGCAGCTTTAGATTCAAGTCGACGGTTTTGCATTTCTCTTTGTTTATATATTTATGTTCCGCATTTACGGCGAAACGCAGCAATAGATTTTCATGAAATTTGACAGGTTTGTTCCTTTTTGAATTTCGCGTCGACGTATATATAAGGTTTTTTGAAATTTTACATTTCAAGGATAGTACAAAAGGAAAAGGAGTCTCCTTCGAACGCCAACATTACCGTAAAAATCAGACTAAAGAATTATTCATCATAAATCAGCTTTCGAGTGGATTATTAATAGCATGCACTGACGCATGTAATTAATATCTCAATGTAACTTGGTAAAAAATCAGCTGTCGAGTGGACTATTAATTGCATGCAATGAGGCATGCCATTGATAACTCGAAATAGCATAGTATTTTCTTCCGACGTTTCTCCGCTTTTAACCACTACCTCCGTAAACAGAGGTAGTGTTTATGGAGGTAGCGTTTCAACTCGGTAAGTTTTAGATGATAGTACGAGCGAACGTTAGTGGACAGACTAACTTTGTCTGTACGGTACTAACATTGAGTACGAGTAGCATAGCTGTGGCATAGTAGTTTACAACAAATTGTTAGCATTGTCGATACAACAACCCAAACAGCCATTAGTTATTTACACACCGATATCTCGCCGACACGACAGGACAGGACATAATTTACTCTGATGGACAATATTACAGGAGGCTGTGGTTTATAACTGCGCGAGGTCTACTGTTCACAGAACTACTAGTACAAATATGTCTCCTTATTGGCTATATAGTGTCATTGGCTTGATGACTAATAGCGGGATCTAATACAACAAGAAATACTTACTGCTCACAAATAATTTTAAAACAAATGTTGATAACCATTTCAATTTTTTTTTTTTTTGAAAAGAATAAAATAAAAAAACTTGAAATATTCACTAAATGATATGAGAGTAAAACTGAAAATTTGAAAAAATAAATAAAACGATAAGTTATAAATAGAAATTTCAGCCAAAATAGAAATACCAATATTGCTAAATTATTCTTAATTTGTGTGAAAGTAGGTCCTTGAGAAAAGCATTGCAATTCAGCACCTCATCATAAATGACATTTTTTGTTGAGGATGATCTTAGAATCATCCAATTTGAAGGATATAGATTAGGGTTAGGCTGAAATCAAGTTCACTAGGCTAAACTAGTAGTTCTGTGCACAGTAGACCTCACGCCGTATTCTCATCCACAAGTACCTGATTGAAACTATAGATCTTATGGAAATACAGCAATAGACTGGCTTCTCCATACATCTGTGTAATCACTTGTCAGCTGATTTATGATGAATAATTCTATAGTCTGATTTTTACTCCAATATTGGCGTATGAAGGAGGCGTTTTTCGTTTTATATTATCCTTGAAATGCAAAATTTCCAAAAAAAACCTTGTATATACGTCGACGCGCAATTAAAAAAGGAACATACCTGTCAAATTTCATGAAAATCTATTACCGCTTTTCGCCGTAAATGCGCAACATATAAACATTTAAACATTCAAACATTAAGAGAAATGCCAAACCGTCGACTTGAATCTTAGACCACACTTCGCTCGGTCAATTAGGTTGAAATAAAGGATTGTACTGAATAAATTGAATCTTTGAGCAGCCTGCACACAATATTATGCTAAATTAGTCTCAAATTAGGTTTGAATAAAGGATTGTACAAAATGAATATAATCCTTAAGCAGGCTGCACACAATATTAGTAGCAGGTACTAGCTGCTATGGGAACGTGGAATTGAAAGTGTTCGAACTCAATGGCATTTCCAATTCCGTGCTCCCGCATCAGCTATTGGAAGTTTAGTTGACGCTACTGTTGTACCTGTGTGCAGGCTGCTTTATGAGCCAACTCAAGAGCTTTCTCACCTTCAAATATATCAGTCATTTCGCATATTTGTAGAAACGAGCTTCCTAGACACCAGGCGTAGCAGACGTCGGTCAGCGAAGGCCTCAAACTCTCCACATACTCGTCTTCATCCATTTCCAGTTTCGACTCTATGCTCACCCGAGCCACTCTCCTCGCCAACTCCTAAAACATTAACAATAACAATAATTCAAATAAAAAAATAATATCAAATTAAAAACAACGCAATGAATAATAGAGGTAGATTTGATATTCTGAATCAAAATAATACCCTTTTAAAAAATAATATATAAAAGCATGAAACTCACATTAAGCTAAACATTATAACACGGATAAGATTTCACTAATAATATTTCACGTATTTCCTCTGTTAGTTTCTACCCTGTACAATATTATAAGAATCAGACATTCTATTGTAAAATTTTCTTCAAAAGTTTGCTGTATTAATGGGTATGATAAACTGTAAAATATCACTTCAAACTGTAAAATTAGTATGAAAAATAACAATCCTATTATATAAAGCGAGCAATTTCTGTATAATATTTTTATATTTGGTAATTTATATTTATTTATGGTTATTTATGTCCAACGGATCTCAAAGACGGCTCTAACGATTTTCACGAAATTTGGAACATGTAGGTTTATGATATAAAAAATTCTATTTCACTAGGTATCATCCCTGGGAAAACTCGCTGAAGGACATGAAAAGGATAATTCATCCTTGGAAAAACAAATGATAATTTCGTCGTCTGTCGATAACAGAAGATGCGTGTGCCTGTGTGGGAGATCAGCTGTGTAATCAATCAGCTTACCGTATCTCGCGAGAAATCTAGAAATTTTAATAGACTCTATCAAAATAATCTGATTTGTTGACATGACATGGTATATCATAATATTCAAAGTTGATCATTATTTTACAGTTTTCAGTGATTAGTGAGTGTTATTTTGTTATTCAATTTGGTTTGTAAACAATCTAAATTAGAACTTTTATGTTTACAAATATTTTTACTGAAAATTTGACCTGAATTCAAGTGTATGGAACATGACCTACTTTTTGGAATAATGTATAAATCAAAATTCGGGGAAGAAACAGTTTTGGGCTGTGCCTGTTAGTCCTTCCCCAATCATTTTAAAGAATTGAGTTCTGTTTATCAATAAATAAAAAACGAGCGAAGCTCGGTGCCCCGATATTGTTCACTAAAGATAACAAGAATCAGACATTCTATTTTAAAATGACATTTGAGTGGTCTGTGATCGATGATATGATAAACTTTATCTTACCACTTTAATTGTAAAATTACAGAGAATAAAACTGTAACAAAATAAATAACGAGTGATTTTTTTAATGTAAGTCAATTTAAAACAAAACATAACATTTAAAACCGAAGATTTGTATTAGTTTCCATATAAACTCCATCTGATTGTTTTCAATAATAATAACATTATAGGCCTACTTAATGTTAAAAAAGGAAGTGCTATTGAATGAAAAAGACTAAGAAGTTGTCAAAAAACCACTGATTTATTGATAATTAGAAAGACCGGTATCGGTTATTACACCATTGTCAATCTCTGATAAACTGAGTTTATCAGAGATTGACAATGCTTTTTTGACAACTTCTTAGTCTTTTTCATTCAATATGAATAATTACCACAATATCAACTTCTCAACTACACAAAAAAAAAGAAAGTGCTATGGTATCATAAAGCAATAAATTACATGATTCAATACAATGAGCCAGCCTGAAATGATTGAACATCATATTTAACTTCAACATTTTATATTACAGTTAATGAGCAGCTTTACGAATGATGATGTATCTGTAGATTTGAGTAAACTGAAATTTGAGCCAATGCGCTTGAAAATTCAACATTACATTGTGAGGCATTGGAATTTGAGCAAATTTAGCTACTTAGACTGCGTAAAATTAAAAATGAACAAACCTGCATTTTCCTCAGTGGACCTCTCAGCTCCTCAGTCCTTTTGGGTGTCTCTTTAGTTTTTTCATCACACACAAAGCAACTGAGAAGAGCTACTGTTTGAGGAACTGTCAAGTCATTGAATACACCATTGAATATCATTTCGGTAAGCAGAAGTTCTTCGCCACTGTGAAAAAAGATATAAATCAGAAGTTACAATCTGAAAACTAGATCTGCAAAAACTTATTGGGTGTGCATTAGCTCAACTGGATTCACCGATGCTCCGCTGCTTTGCGACTCATAGAATACTTCTTTTTATTCTTAGCTCTGTTATCATTCACCACTCGAAATTCCCAGCATCTAATTCACCTCATTCTTGCAATGTTATTTGTAATTTTTTGATTCCTCTCTTATTATTGGTAGAGAGGAAGAGGAAATCTCTACTTTTGGTAGAGAGTTAGTGGGGAGGATATTTTTAATATTCTTCCCAAAGAATGGACATTGATATGTCCAAAGCTCCGCCAATTTATGTAGATGCATAACAATATGATTATTATCTATAGTTATTATATTACAAATTGCTTTTTCATATCATATACAGTTCAATAGTTATTTTCTTAGTCTATATTATGTAAATTCATCTATAACTTTGCTGTATTGTAAGCTATTGTATATAAGTGTATAAGCCAGTATATATTGTAATCTACATAAATAAAGTACTCAATCAATCAATCAATCAATTATTTTATTATATTGTATATGGTTTCTCGTACATACAGGGTGATTCATAATTATGGTAAAATATTTCAATACGTGATAGTAGAGGTAAAAATAAGAAAAAAAGTACATATAAACATATATCCATAAACGCTTCATTAGCGAACTATACAGGGTGGAAGATTTAGCCCGGAATTCAGTTCCTCTGGTGAAATATACCGACGCTGAATTGTTTGGGGACTAGTTTTTGAAAAACTTATGCTGGATTCATATGGAAAAATATCTGAAAAATTGAATTAAACTAGTCTGGAAGCTGTAGTGTGAGTAGTTCTTGAGAAAAAAGTTGAAATATGCAAAAAATCTAAGTAGAAAAACATAGACTTCTACGTTTGATGCCCAATAACTTTCTTTAATGACCAGTAAACAAATCATTTTTCGCACTAAAAATTGTAGAGAATTTAATTCTGAAAAGAATTATGTAAGCTGTGTTAACAAAATTTAAATAAAAGTTGAATAAAATGTATTCTTATGTAGTACATTACTCCACAAAAATTTGCTGTTTCATGAGGAAAGAACTGATAACTCATACTTTTTCCTTGTATTTCTTTCTCTCGATTTTCAATCTATTTGTATAGTAATTTTTGTAATTTTCTTGATTGGGGAGCAATTTTTGGGATTTTCCCGTATGCGATAATGAGTAAATAAATACAAAATATATCAAATACCAAAACTTAATGATTTTCACAATCATTCTATAGTTGTAGATATATTTTAAATCAGTAAATTATTCATGAAATATGCTCCGAATATACAATTTGTTTCAACTGATGAATTAATATAAATAAATAATTATTGAAAAGAGACAAAGAAAATAAATTTCTCACTACGGACTTTGTCGAAAGCATATTTGAATACTCTTTAATTATCATAGAAATAACTAGTATCCTTTTTAAACTTTTTTACATCTTTTTACAAATCTTGAAAAAAGGACGATTCTATTGAAAATGGCATGAATGTTGAAACTAGTAGTGTTTATGTGAAAGAGTTTGAAAAAAATACTAGTTATTTCTATAATAATTGAACAATTATTCATATAGCCCTATTAAGATAATATCTTGAATACTCGCAATATTTGCGTATTCAGTGATGCTTGAAATGTTAGCTTATTAATAAAATTAGCTCATCATTATCAATTATTTTTCCCCAATGAAACACTTCTAAAGAAATTACTTGGAAGTACATGGTTGGGACTGAATTTTTGATAACCGAAATCAATCAAGTAATATAATATTAAATGGTATAATGTAGTATAATACTTGCCTGCTCAGTTCACAAGCAACTCGCCCTTTCATTTCGATGACGTCAGACGCTGTACAGTAGCCCAGGCGTCTCAGCACTCTTTTGCGGCATTTCAGATCCTCCATATGCAGCAGAGACATGGACGATTTCAGGTCCAACTTTGCACTCTTCAATTCTTTCTCCACCTACATTTATTCGGAAATCAATGAAAATGACAAGGGAAATTGTTAGGAGATCTAAAATGGATTAATGTATACATAATAATAACGTACATTTTTTGTTATATTCTATTATTTTTCCAACCTATAAATTTGTGAACGTTGCTAAACTAGTTATTGAGATGAAATTTTGATTTCTATGATACGGTTACCTTATCATATAAATCTAAATTGATACTACAATATGACAATGTACAATAATAGAACACTATTAAAAAAACACAGTTCCATTTATGTCACATCCACATTTTATTAGGTTTGATCACAGGACTGCAGTTTCGTGTTGAAACCAAACACATCTCCAGCTGTACCGAGAAAAACTGTGTTTTTTCAACTATGGAGAAATTCCACAATATCAATTCCTATTCAACTAATTCAAACGACAATATTAATTATATATGATGACAATTAATAGGGCCTAAAATGACAACAATGATTAGTCAATAGACTATTTCTTCTGAGACTGAGGGAGCTGCACTTCAGCCCCTTAAAATGTGACAAAATGAACGTACAAATAAGTTTAACATTAGTTTTAAAAAATGACTAACAACATTCAAACCTATAAAATGAACAAATTTATAATTTTGTTTATAAAATAATATTTTTTTATAAACTTAAAAAATTATTAAGCATAAATAAATTCTGATGTATGAAATTTCATCTTCAGGAAAGATGAAATTTTGTGTAAATTTCATATTTTTTTAAAAATGATGGATATTTTTAGCATTAGTTAAAAAAATGACCAACATTCAAACCTATGAAATAAACAAATGATTTACTGGAGTATTTAATAGTAGCCTGTAACCTTGTAAACTGAAATGTTAATGTTTTTACATTGAAACAAAGAAAACGAGTCCGAATATAAAACTTAGAAAGATTAATCCACAGTTATCACCTTTATCTTTTCAGAATATTTAGAGTACAAATCTTGAAGATCAGGGCTTCCATGCAACGGATGTTTGAATAATCTTTCTTCATACTGTGCTATCTGGTCACAGATTTCCTTGAATCCAGGATCTGTGATTTTCATATCGTCGATAGGATTGAGTAATGGAACACCGTCTGGGAATCGTTTTTTCACTTCCTGCAAATGAAGAATTCAGTATTATTAGTAAAATACTAGTATATCAGTATTATAATTCAGCATATTACAAATACTGTTGGAGCAGAACACACTTCGTTAATTAAAAATAAATCACGAAAATAGTTATTTGTGCAACTAGTGCGCAAAGTGACAGTTTGCTGCACCGAAAGAAACGTTTACGCCCGAGCCGTAGGCGAGGGCGGAATGGCTTCTTGAGTGCAGCAGACGAACTTTGCTCACGTATTTCACATTAAACTTTTCCTACAGTTACCATTGAATATGAGAAGTGGTTGATTAAATGATTATGGGTAAAATGATGGCTGAAATACATCAAATGTTTGTGTGTGTGATGCTGTTATTAATAACAACCTTAATTCATTTAAAAATTAATAATGCAATTGAAGTTGAAAATTCTCAGCCAAAATTCTCATTTTTATTCATTCAAGAATCAGAAAAAATACAGATAGAACAAAAAATTCACATTCAACATACACGCCAGCAGCTTGTTGGCTGAACCGAGCTGCAAAATGGCTGAACACAACAAGATGGCTGAACCGACAAGCGCGCGACCTAGCGGGAAGAATCGTACCTAAGTTTGTTTCATCCAGCTAAAAATTACTGAAACACGATTCAGAAATTTAGACTTTTGCTCAAATTACCGAGAAAAATGGTCAATGTAAACTGAGAAATATTTATAAAAATAACATAGACAACAGAGAATATTATTTATTGTAGTATTTTTATGTTTTTTATTATTTCTATTTATATGAATATCGAACGGTACTCATTTAACCTCATAATTCGAATTTTATAATGTATATTTGCTACTTTTCTCATTTCTTGCAGTTGAAATAATAATAATTATTATCAATAGAAAATAACTATTATTTATTATTAAATGATGAGAATTCGTAAATGATGATTATTTAATTATGATTTAGATGAACATTATTCTTGTTTTTTGGGATTTTATCATAAATGTAGGGTAGCCATTGAAATGATTCGCATCTAAATCTAACCACAGTCATTGTTACCAACTCAATTTTTGTTTTCGTGCACTAATCCTCCATTTAACCCACTAACTATTTTGTGTTGCCATGTTGCAAATCTGGAGTGCAGAAAAGATTTTTCCCGCACTAGAGCGGAAAAGTGAATCTTTGCGTTCTGTAATCAGTGCAGGAATCGTCACTTTTCAAGGTAACTGTAGGAAAAAACATTATTGAAACATCTATCCTTAGATAACAACATAGCCACCTCTAATACACTTACACGGGGAATTAAATCCAACTAACGCCGATTAGGTACCTACTGATAGCTGTCTTCCAAAATTAGTTTTTGGTAAAAAAAACTTCAGAATTCAAAGTATGAGCTAAACATATGAATGAATTTCATCCGTTAATGAAATAGAAAAGAGTATTTAGCTGATATTAGCATTCAAAATTAGATCCTGATTTTTGAGGTTAGTTTTCGATCTGGTTTGTTTGCAGATAGCACGACACTGGCGACAGACAGAACATTTTTATGGTGCATGCGTAATGAATAGTCACCGCGTCAATAACATAACCTCACTTTTTTGCCATTTGTTTAGAATAATAATTTTAATAACATCACTGCCGGATAAATTACAGTGTTGCCGGATTATGAAACCGTTAAAATCTTGGTTAGTTAACCGGAAAACTTAATCGGAATTAAAAACTAACCGATCTTTGTGGAACAGAAATGAATATGTAAATCTAACGCGGATTTGTTAATCGGCGTTAATGTCCATATTCAACAGACGTACGTGCAACTGACCCATAGAGGTATTAGAGGTGGCTATGATAACATTGAACATAAACATTTTAACAGAGAGAAACATCTCTCATTTATTTATTCATTGATACAATTACAAATCATATGAATGTGATTGGGACAGAACAACAGGCATAGCCCAAAACTATTCTGTTCCCAAATTTTGATAAATAATAACATGTCCGAAAAATAGGTTATGTTCTCATTGAACAAAGGCATGGTTCTTGTTGAAGAAGTCATTTTTTGTAAGACTGACAGTACGCGAATAGTGAATTCAAATAGCTTCTTCTTCTTTTTCATACCCTTTTGCCGTTAAGCGTCGGGTTCCTTCAACCATTCTCTAAACTTTATACGATCCTGTGCCATTCTCTTTACTTCATTCATTGTCTTACCTCTTGCAGCAGCTATACTCTCTACATACTGATTGCATTGCAGTGGTGGTCGTCCCCTGCCTCGTATTTCTTCCGGTCTTGCCTCCATAACCAGCCTTGCCTTTCATTCATCACTCATCCGAGTTACATGGCCATACCATCCAAGGGTTTTTCGTTGAACAGTGGTAATCAGTTCCTCCTGTTTTAATGTTTCTCTGATCACACTATTTCTCACTCTGTTTCTTTTGGTTTTTCCAACCACCCTCCTTAGGTATCTCATTTCTGAGGAGGTAATTCTACTCTTGTGCTTTTCTATCATTGTGAGGCATTCTGTTCCATAGAGTAGAACTGGCTTAAATATCGACTCGTATATCCTTATTTTAGTTCCCTGGCTTATTTCTCGTTTACCCAGGATGGTTCTGCTAAGCTGGTAATACACTTGGTTGGTTTTCCTTACTCTGTTGTTTATCTCGAATTCAAGTAGCATAGATTTTATTTCCCGAAATATTTGTTGTATTCACACTGTGTGAGCCAGGATAGAATTGATGAGGACAATGAGAACAAGGGAATAAAAATTTTTAAAGAGATTCCAACACTGGAAAAGGATCCTATTTTGAGAACCAATCTGAAACTGAGGGTAGCATGGAAATACGATATGTTAAATACATGAATACAGACTTGAAGGTTGTGCTGAATTCAGACTTGAAAACAGGCAGGAAAATATTGAGAAATTGAATATGAATTAATCAAAATACAGTTGAAAACTTTAGAAGTTTTCTTAATATATATTGTCAGTCAAGAGTCAAGATTGTTATATTTACATAATTAAATGAAAACTATGACTTAAAATGTTTATTGAATCCTATCTTTTAGGATAGTGAATACTTTTAGGGATTTGATAATTTATAAATTATACTTTAGAACAAAGTCTGAATTTTTTTTGTGTAGTTGAGAAGTTGATATTGTGGTAATTATTCATCTTAAAATTCTATCTGTTCTAGAAATTTCTAGATTTAAGAATAGATCATAGTACTAGTTTTCACAAGTTTTATATTTTCAGAAAACCAACCAACCCATACTGATGTTATCATTCCTCTTCATTCTTATCATCCTATTTCTCACAAACTTGCTGCTTTCAATAGCATGGTCTATTGGGCGCTAACAATACCTATGAGCCATCATGATTTTGTTATTGAGATCACTAAAATTAAACAGATAGCAAATGGGTATGAAGAAAGTATGGTGGATAGATTATTGAGTAAAATTAACAGACAGATTTCAATCAATTCTAGCTTTGTAGGCTCAAACTGTGAGGAGAAGACTTGGATAACAATCCTATATTTAGGTCTTGTATCTGATAAGATAGGTAGGGAATTGAAGAGGAATGGATTTCATGTTGCTTTCAAGACCAAACCGATTTTAAATAGTCTATTTAGCTGGAGTAAAGATAAAATTGATATTTGGAATAAAAGTGGGGTGTACAAACTTAAAATGGTGATTGTAATGCTTGTTATGTGGGCTAAACAGGTAAGTTAGAAGTTTCAAAAGTAGAATTAAAGAACACATCAGAGATTGGAATAAACAAAATGGGGAATCTAACTTTGCAGAACATTTAATAACAAATAATCACAAGTTCACAGTTGAGGAGAATGTTGAGTTTCTGCATTTTAATAGCAAAGGCATATGTTTGAATATTTTAGAGGCTTTAGAAATAACAAGAGTAATTAAGGAAAATTCCCAGTATAGTTTAAATGACCAGATTCATTTCAACCAATACAACACTACGAATTTAGTTTTATCATAAAATTGTAAGCATACATTAGTCAATAGTTTTCCATTTACATATTTGTTTTTATTATCTTTCACTTGTTTTCATGGTTCTTATTTTGTAACTTACTGAAAGTAAATTTTGTTATCATGGCGAGTCTGTTGCTTAAGCCGCCATTTTGTGACACCGTTGAGTGGGAGGAGACTGTCTAGCTTGGCCAATGGCAGGCGTTCATGCCCTTGACCAATAGCAGTACTCGCCTACTAGTATAAATTCTGCTGCTCTTGTATTTAGTTTTAGTTTATCAGAGATTGAAAATGGTGTAATAACCGAAACCGGTCTTTCTAAGTATCAATAAATCTGTGGTTTTTTGACAATTTCTTAGTCTTTTTCATTTAATTTAAAGTCTGAATCAGTAGCATTTGACTATTCTCTCACCTGCTTCCAAATGGCTTGGCCTGGAATTTTGATATAGTCTTAGCCTGTTTTTATAAACGACTTTGAGTGTTTTTATCCCAAATGAAACAATTTGAACGATTCACTTGACTTGTTCAATTGGTTGCTAGGCAACCAAAGCAAGCTTGACAACTGAAAACCTACTTGGATGACGTTAGGTTAGGTTACTACTTGGAAAACCTACTTGGATGAGCTTGAGAACGAACTTCCGATTGTCGGGCGGCCGCAAATCTGTCGGATAGTAAAGTCGTATCGAGCTGATCTGATTGACAACCGTGTTGGACAGTTTGACGACCTCGATCTCGCCGACCGTGCCCTCGGGACATGGCTTCGGCGGCGACTTCAGCTGACTTTCCGCCAGGTTCAACAGCACTTCGATCTCCAGAGTGCCTTTCGACGTCGCCGGATTCTTTCCACCTTTCGAAGCGTTCAACTTTTTAAAGTTGATCACTATTCCCCAGTCATATTCCTCTGTTTCGTCTTTGATCTGCAACAATAAACAATTTAATACATAAGTAAAAATGAACAAACATATGAAATAGCAAACACATGTTAAACAGTTTAAATAATTTGGACCCAAGCATGAAAATTATTTGAAACAACCAGACTATACTCATGCCTGTTATCCATGACAGAGAAAAGCAAAATACGAATGTTTCAAGTCGTCATTTACAATAAGGGTATGATCACATTGAATGCGTATATGTGCAAGTGTCATATATTATATTGCAGGAGCGTTGCTTGCTTGATGCAATTCAATATGACGAACAAGATAAGTAAAGTACGGCGGGATGCACACCGGAGAAACGCGTTTCGTGAAAAAAGTTTCAGGAAATGTGAAACGAAAGTTACTCGCAATCGACTGATAAGATTAAGCAGGGAACGTTTCTTTTGTATGCATGCGCGAGTGAGACAAGTTTCATGAAAGAGTGCTTCACGAAATGCGTTTCTCCGGTGTGCATCCCGCCTGCAGTAAAGCAAGTGCACGTCAGATCTTGCATGAGCCGAAAAAAAAAATTTAAAAGTACAATTGAAACACGTTGTGACTTGCATGTAGCTGCTCACACTGAACGCAAGTTGCAAGTGCACGCTTTCAGTGAGTGTTCATATTGCTCTTTCCAGATTTTGTCTCTCATCTGCACGCTTGGTCATGCATAGCCAAGGTGCACTTCCACATATACGCATTCAATGTGATCGCACCCTAATACTATTTTGAGATAAACACCACAGGCTACAGCCCAACACGGTTTCTATTTTAATTTATACAAAAGTCCAAATGTAACTTGGTTATGTATCTCTGCCTCATCATTTCATTTTACACTTCCAGAACAAAAACACAGATTTTGCATCTAAGAATACTTGGCTAAAAACATGTAAAAGGTATGAGTAGCATGACATCTATGGAGAGTTGAAAGAAAAATTAGAGCTTTAAATACATGATGAAATTTTCTTCAGCCGAAAGAAGATATATTTTCATAACAACTCATTCAAAAACTTAGGCTAGGCGCACACTAGTTAGGCAAGACAAGACAAGACATGATCAAACACGTTTAGTCACAATACTTTACATTGTTGCTTATGAATACATGTCTAATTGCAATGAATAATCAGTGTGAGTTGCGACATAAGCAGTTTGTGAAGTAGTTTGACTAAACGTGTCTGATCATGTCATGTCTTGTCTTGACTAACTGGTGTGCGCCTAGCCTAAGCATACAAGTTGTCAAATTGGCATAAAGATTCCGGGCAGAGAAGATAAGATAAAATAATGTTGCAATGAGAGAGTAAAATAATAGATATAAATAAAGCCTCTTTTCTAAACTTTTTTTTTCAAGATTACGTCCTAGAGACTCCAGTCATGGAGTATAAGACAAGTCATGTTATTACATAATAATTCTAACACTAAGTAGTTCAACCTAGTTTAGGTTTGAAAGGAATTCTTGTACACTATAAAAAGCTCTATCAACTAAATATTTTTTAATTTGTTTTTTGAAAATCTTCAAATCATCATTACTTTTCAAGATTTGAGGTAGCTTGTTATAAAATTTCCTACCAATATAATCTGGTTTTTGTTCAAATAACCTACTATTGTGACCCATTATATGATAATCTGCTCTGTTTCGCGTATTAAACTCATGAACATCTGAATTCTGGATCACACCACTCGTTTTCACATGCATTACAACTTCATATACATACAAAGATGGCACAGTTAATAGACCAAGCTTTTTAAATAAAGGCCTACAATAGTCTAACCTATTCACTTTCTCTATACATCTGAGTGCCTTCTTTTGAATCTTAAACACCCTGTCCATATTTTGTTGAGATGAATTACCCCATACTAAAATAGCATACCTAATATGAGATAGTATAAGTCCATGGTAAGCAGTTAACAGTAGTTTTTTATCATTCAGCCTAGCAAGCTGCCGCAGGACAAATACCCCAGATGATATCTTATTACATATCCTCTCAATGTAAGGATGCCATGTTAATTTCCTGTCCAATAAAATTCCCAAGAATGCTACTTTCTCTTCTTGGTCTAATTCATTTTCCTCTACAAACACATTTATTTCTCCATCCTCTACTGAATTATATTTACTTTTGAATTGTAGGAATTGACATTTCTTACTATTTATTGTTAATTGCCTTTGCTTCAAGAATTGGACAATTGACTGTACTCCAGTAAAAGCATTTATTTCTAGACTATCTAATAAATAATTGTTAAAGATAAGCGATGTGTCATCAGCAAACAACAGAGCTCTGTGATCTTTTAACTCTTTTGGTAATTGGTTCACATACAACAGAAACAGTAAGGGACCCAGAATTGAGCCTTGAGGTACTCCAGCCTGGACCTCCAGTTTTTGAGATTTAATTTTTACTATTCCATTCCCATCCACCTTGGTAAGCTCAACACACTGGTCTCTACCTATGAGATATGATTCAAACCATTTTAGTTCTATACCATTCACACCTACAGTTTTTAGTATTTCCAATAATATTCTATGGTTCACACAATCAAAAGCTTTGGATAAATCAAGAAATATTGCGGCTGCCTTCTCACCTGAATCTATTATATCTATTAGTCTTTCAACAAGGGATACTATTGCAGTCTTAGTAGATTTCCCTTTCTGGAACCCATGCTGTTCATCACATATGAAATTAATTTCTTCCAGGTGCATCAATAGCCTATTTAAAACTACTCTCTCAAAAATTTTACTTATTACATTTAGAATACTAATGGGTCTATAATTTTCAACTCTTTCAGAGTCACCGCTCTTGAAAATTGGGAAAATTTTCCCTTGTTTCAGATCATCAGGGAAAATACCCTGCCCTAGTGAAGTATTAAGGAGATGCAATAAAGGGTCCAGTAATTCATTTTCACATTCTTCTAAAATTTTGCTTGAGACCCCATCCAATCCTACTGTTTTTTTGTTATTCAAATTTTTTATTATTCTTGACAACTCATCTCTTGATAATGGATGAAATTTAAATACCTTTTCAATTGGCTCAGCATTTAATGTAGTTGTATTATAAGTATTAGTGTTCAGTGACTTTTGGAGATTATATGCAACCTGTTGATAATACTTATTGAAAAAGTTACAAATGTCTATACTATCATCCATATAATTTCCATGTTCATCGATTATCCTAGGGACATTAGTAACTGTATCTTTTTGAGCTGCTCTCCTATTTCTATTAATTACCTCCCAAACAGCAGAGTTAAAATTGGTACTAGTTGTTAATATTTCAGCTGTTTTCTTACACTTAGCTTTCCTCACTTCTTTTGCATAGTTTTTCTTTAGACATTTGTATTTGACTTCACTCGGAACATCCCTCACTAATTTAAATTCCTCATAAGCTTCCCTAACAATATTTCTTTGAGTAAGAATATCTTCAGTTATCCATTCATCTACTTTGTTTAATTTACTTTTTACTTTGACTTTTTTTATTGGACAGCATACACTAATGTGAAATCTTAGAGTATCAATGAATTGCTTATATTTGTAATTTAGGTTACAACTGTTATAAACACTACTCCAATTTTCTTGAAGCAGTTCCTGCTTCAAACAATTTATATTTCCTAGCTCATATTGCTGAATTTCTTTCACAAAAGTTTTTTTTCTGCTTGGATTCTGGCCCTGCAACTTAACATCTAAAATTTGATAGTTATGATCTGATAGATCTGAGCTACCTAACCTGACATTACAACCTTCTATATTTGTGAGGATATTATCAATAATTGTCTGTGAAATTCGAGTTACTCTTGTATATTCGTGGACCTTAATTTCTAAATTATTCATATTAATAATATCTCTAATATCCTCTGTCATTTTATCCTGCCTGGCAAAATTGGTATTGAAATCTCCTACTACTATAACATTTGTGAAACGAGCGGTTGTAACTCGATAGAAGGCCGTACTCAGCTACAGTTACAATCTATATAAATATTTACTTGTGTACAAGTTACACAAATGGTTATTTTCTGAAATAAGGCTGTTATTTGTGTATGAGAGTAATCAGAAGATATACGTACAACACGAGCTAAGCCCTGGCTAAATTTCAAAGGAAATTCATCTACTACGAAAGCTTAGATCTCAAGGTTTAAAAAAAGCGTTGAATACAACATTATTTTGATTATAAACAGATCCTTCACCTTAATCATACGTCCAGGTTGAAGGAATGATATGAGGTATTCTGGTTTTGAGATGAATTCCTGAAACCGTGCACCCAACTGTTTCAGATGATCTCGGATACTGAAGTAAGAGGAAACTTGTGATTCCTTTGGCACTACGATCCTCGACTCCTTCTCCTCAAGTTCTTTTATTTCTGAACAAAGAAAAATAAACAAGTCTACAAGCACTATCAAATGTATTGATTGAAAGAATCAAAATGAACATAGATAATTTCACAACATAATTCCACAGTCGATTCTGATATCAAAATTCTATGAAGTGAGAGACGCAATAAAATTCAAGTTGAACATAAAAAATCTGGTGTGGCGCACTCACACAACTTTCCTTGCCGTTATGAAAATTTATCACCTGACGCTAGTGTTGTCGCGCATCTAAAATCTACTATTTAAAGATATGAGACAGCTGGTGATAGGACAATAACGCAAGAGACACACGAGGTCTGCTATCTCTTAGTAGTGAATGATTTAATAGAACCAACAGTTGCCAACAGTTTGCAATTTAATAATCACATTTTCTCGAATTTCAGGCTTATTTTCAATTTTATGTGAAAATGTTATTGGACATCAATTGCAGAGATTTTCATGCTCAATCTTTTCCACTTGAATTTTTTTGTTTAAATTGTATATGAAGGCTGCTAATTGAGAATCTAAAATCAAACTTTGCATAGATGGGGCGGAGCTCCTGAAATTTTTACAGATATAGAACTTGTTGCAGTTGATAGAGCTTATCAATGACTATTTCAGGTATGAATTTGATCAAAATCGTTGGAGCCGTTTTCGAGAAAATCTCTGAAAAACTCTGTTTTTGACAACATTTTCGCCATTTTAGCCGCCATCTTAGACTGCATTTGATCGAAATTGTTCGTGTCGGATCCTTATAGTGTAAGGACTATACGTTCCAAATTTCAAGTCATTTCGTTATCTGGGAGATAAGATATCGTGTACACAGACGCACATACACTCATACACACACACCACACACACACACACACACACACACACACACATATATATATATATATATATATATATATATATATATATATATATATATATATATATATATATATATATATATATAGACCAATACCCAAAAACCACTTTTTCGGACTCAGAGGACCTTGAAACGTATAGAGATTTAGAAATTGGGGTACCTTAATTTTTTTCGGAAAGCAATACTTTCCTTACCTATGGTAATAGGGCAAGGAAAGTAAAAGGATGCCCACTAACGACAGGACATGTGTGTACACACATGCTCGTCATGCATGTTGTGTCATCAGCGAGAGGCTTCGAACAAAAAGACAGCAGCTTCTAAAACTGGCCACTAACGACAGGAAATGCATGATGAACACGTGTGGCCACTAACAACATAAGGCTGGCATAATGATAAACATATGTGGCTACTAACGATATAAGGCTGACCACTAACGACAGAACAGGCATTATGAACATGTTGTGTGTACAAAACCCAAAACTCAAAAAATGTGTTACTTAATTACTTACTTTACATGTTCGTCATAATTATGAAACTGCATTAGGGAGCAACGCTCCC
Organism: Nilaparvata lugens; assembly: GCF_014356525.2. Classification (NCBI taxonomy): domain Eukaryota; kingdom Metazoa; phylum Arthropoda; class Insecta; order Hemiptera; family Delphacidae; genus Nilaparvata; species Nilaparvata lugens. Next base: position 16,401,786 of record NC_052505.1, on the reverse strand, counting down.
GCAGTATACGCAGTCATACGCTCGTATGACACGTCAAAGCCTTCACTGTGATGACATGTGTGTACATACTACATTATTATTATTATTAAGATAATGTATATAATATAAAGTTTGACTCCTCCAGTCAAACCTTCTATAGAAGGTTTTGGAGAAGCTAATTTGTCTGGTACTTATTTTTATCACTGAAATAGAGGATTGGTAAGTTGTTATCTATTTCATACTGATTCGGTTTATTCTTATCATTATTCATGTTCTATTTTCGTGCAATAAACTCCCTTCATCTGGGGGTACCAGGATGAAGGAAATAGTTATTTGTGCAACTAGTGCGCAAAGTGACAGTTTGCTGCACCGAAAGAAACGTTTACGCACGAGGCGTAGGCGAGGGCGGAATGGTTTCTTGAGTGCAGCAGGGGAACTTTGCGCACGTATTTCACATTAAATTTTTCCATTTTTCCTACAGTTACCATTGAATATGAAAAGTGGTTGATTATGGGTAAAATGATGGCTGAAATCCATAAGATTAAGAAATCTGTATAATTTTGTTATTAATAACAACTTTATTTGATTTTAAACTTAATAATCCAATTGAAAATTAATAATCGATAATTTATTGAAATTAAAAATTAAATTAATCCAATTAATTAGAAAATTTGAATAATTTTGAGTAAATCTTAATTTCTAAATAATTTTTCAACCGATCAATTTAAGAATGAAAAAGATATTATTTGAAATAATGAATAATTAATAATATTCAAAATGTATAATTTAATGAGTTCTCATTTTTATTTATTTGAAAATCAGAAAAAATATATATAGAACAAATTCGCATTCGAAATACACGCCAACAATGTCAACAGCTGATTAGGATGGCTGCAAGATAATACGCAAAGTATTAAGAGTACGCAAAGTAATACTTTGCGCACTGGAGCGGAAAAGTGATTCTTTGCGGCCTGCAATCAGTGCAGAAATAGTAACTTTCCAAGGTACCTGTAGGAAAAAAAATTATACTTGTCCTGTCGTTAGTGGCCACCCCAAGTTGTAAGAATACTACTTCACTTACTGTTCACTAAATTGGGAATACTGGTGTTATTCTGGAACTGGAAGAAACTCCTCTCCAGCATATACTCTGGATTGATCTCTTCAACTCGAAGCAGATTCAAGACCATGTTGTAGGTGAGATGGAAGGCCGAATTTATGGGATCGGCTTCTCCCTGTAGGATGTCCTTGGCCGACTTCTCACTGAGTCGCTCATCGACCATCAGGATGACAATGCCTTTGTCGTCCAGACCTCTTCTGCCCGCTCGCCCTGACATCTGGATGTACTCTCCCGACGTCAACTACGCAAAAAAGCCCAAGAACCACACTCAAAGTCGATAGCGTCTTTCAAATCGACAAAGTTGGTCAAAGTGAAACACTGACCCACAATTATAAGCTAATATGAAATATGTATTAACACATGGAATAGTAGATGTACATGAAACATCATAAATATGATTTTGTGAATAATATCTCAAATTAGTGAAGATATAAAATATCGTTCGGTTTGAAAATCCAAGTATTACTTATTTTAAACTTAATACTTTCAAAAATGGATCAGCTAATTTCTAGATCAGTACGTGTTTCATCGTTTTAATAGTTGACAGCAGTCTTCCAGGAGCAATGGATTTATCAGTTTACGGTAATTATAAAAAATATCAAGACCCGGTTTCTAGGACACTTATTAATCCTAATGGTCATTAAATCTTTAGATTCAATATGGGGAGTCCGATCTCACTGGGCGTCAAATATGAAGTGGTAAAAATCAATTTGATAAAGATCCTAATCAAAACAGTACTAACATAAATTTAATATTCCATTAGATATTTTAGAGAATGAGAGAATTCGATAAGTTGTGCACATTCCAACCTTTCAGTTGCGAATATTAAATAATGTAAGTAGAAAAAAAATAGTCTTATGGCTTTTTGTAGGTGGGTTGTACAACCTAAATGTGAAAGGTATTTTCCATGGATTAACTATACAGCAAGATACAATCACATGAATTATAACAACATTAAAACATGAATGTAGTTGAATAATTTTCAGACCATGCAGGGGCGAGGCGCGACTTTTTGGCTCAGTCATCACCAGGAACAATTCAGTTGAAAGTTTGAATGAAAGCTGCACCCCCTCCCCTACTTTAAAGATAATGTTTCATTTTGGACGATTATTTATCGAGAAATATAGTTAAATATAATAATGTTTATAAATAATAATAATAAATAATGTATAGAAATACATCTAATATAAGATAAGCTTACTATTCAAAATCCTAGAGTTGAAAAGTCTAGAACTTGGGTAAATCTCAAGCTCGGAAACTGGTCCTCAAATTAATTATTTAAAAAATTGAAATGAAATTCTTTATTCTTTATTGATTCATAGAACAATTCATAGAACATCATCTAAAAAGACAGGGAGAGAAAAAATAAGGTAACCTTGTGCTATGCTATTCCTCTGCCAAATTTAGATAAGGTTACACACATAGTCCGAAATAGGTTAGGTCTTGTAGTTGTTCACTTCACTAAATTTTCAGTTCTTAATAATTATTCTCACAATGTAGATTTTTAAATTCAGATGCTTCAAAACCAAACATAGAACAAATAATAATCATAACTATCAATAACAAATTGCAAACAAAATAATTATCGTACGGTTTGCAACACTGGCGCGGAACAGTGGAATCGCAGAAAATAGCGATGTCTTTGACCGTTTACTCCACCATCGTTTACGGGGAGAGGGAGAGCGATGATGCAGAAGAGTGGTGGTAACCAATGCTAAATAGCATTACTGGAATCGCATATTTTTGAGAATCACATTGAACGGATGGAACTGCAGTAGTCTACTTTATTCACGCATGGCGCGCTCGCAAAGAAACGTTTCTCTTTTGGTTTCTTCACCTTTTTTTGTATTTATTTCAAATATTTTCAATTTAATAATATACACATTACATATCAATTTCTGTCCAGTCATCGGCGAATCCAGAGATGACCGGACGCCTCGCCTCTGAGACCATGGTTGAATTGCATAACAAAATTTGTGGCACTGTATCATTTGTCTAATGTCTAATAAATCATAGCGTGAATGAAATGGTTACAAACACTTACAGATCGGTTTTCCTTTCCATCGAATTTCCTGGCTCCAGTAAACAAAACAGTACGAGCAGGCATGTTCAAACCCATAGCAAATGTTTCTGTTGCGAACAACGCTTTTATCAAGCCTTCAGAAAACAGAATTTCAATTGTTTCCTTTAAAATCGGCAACAAACCTGCAAAAAGTCATCAAGCTTTGATAAAAAATCTTGGAAAACAATCCATGAATACAAAATATGAAGCATTCATTTTTATGGACAAATTAAAAAGAAATAATTTAAAATAAAAACAATGCTGTGAGGAATTAACCGTGAAAAGAACTGTACAAATTAGCCAACAATACTTGAAAAACTGACCAAGGTGTTTAACAAGACAGTAATGAAGGATTGACATAGATACTAGCAGGTATAAAATAGGAACAATTCAGGAGATGATTAGATTTTCAATTAGTATAGCAGCTTGTTTCAATTTGCTTTCAAATTGTCTTATAAAAATGTGGGGGAGTAACAGCTTTAGGCTGTGCTTGTTGTTCTTCCCCCAATCATTTTAATACATTGTTTATAATTGGATCAATAAATGTATATAATTTTGATTACCTCCATGATGAATACCAATGCCTCTCCACAAGAGGGGAAGTACCAATTCCACTTGAGGCAATTTGCGGTCCTCTTCAGAAAGTACGCTCATGGCATTATTGAAAACTTCGTTCACAAGTTCCCTTTCTTCGTCTGGAAGTATAAATTTTATAAGAGATTAATTCTATGCAAACTATAACAAGAATCAAGTACAAACAGCACTCAGGCCCGGTTGCAGAAAAACTTATTGAACTGTAACTGTGATTAATTGACAAGAAACCCAATCAGAAAGAAGAATTATTTTCGAAAACCTTCTTTGGATGGTTCACGTTTCCTTTTATCATGATTAAAATTTAACAGTATTTTGTGCAACTAGACCAATTAGTGTTAAAAGTTGATTAAATTGACTCGGGTCTGAAATGAGCTGTTCTCATAAGGTGAATATTGTTTAATAATAACAATCGTCAAATGCAGACACAGATTGTAGAACAGAATTGACCGGCCAAAATAAAGATAAGGATGAATAGAGACAGTGAGGCAACTTTAAAGCATGAATGATGGGAAAGCTAATTGAAATCTAGGCTGTGAAGTGACAGAAAGACTCCTCCAGTTGGTAATAGTTCATTGATGAGGATATCAATCACGAGGTCATTTTGAACACTCAGATCAGTTACCCCTATTCAATGTTAACTTGCAAAACCTATTTACACATTGAAATAATTAGTCAGACCTGGGGGACTGATCGGCTTTGATCCTTAATTCAAATTATAGAGAAAACGATCTACTGATTAGTGCAATCGAGTTGCAGCCTAATCATTTTTTTTTTATTATTATTATTTCGCCACTAGTGAAATAGATTGGAACAGCTTGATCCAAAATTATTCGAGATGCTACAAGAAAAGAAAGGCCAAACTAAAGAAAGGTGAAATTAAAGCCCGTTTTAGCCCAACCAGACTCAATTTATATCCATCTATCTACAGTCTAAACTGGAAATCGTACTTCCATCTCTCATCATTTTTTGGTAGAGAGTTAGTGGGAAGGATATTTTGAATATTCTTTCCGAAGAATGTACATTTATATGTCCAAAGCTCCGCCAATTTATGTAGATGCATAACATTATGATCTATAGTTATTCCAAATTGCTTTTTTCATATCATATACAGTTCAATAATTATTTTCTTAGTCTATATTATGTAAATTCAGCTATTGTATATAAGTGTATAAGCCAGTAATTTATATATTGTAATCTACATAAATAAAGTACTTCATCATCAGTCTCATTACCCACAACTAGAGCTCAGTTAACTTCTAACCTAGAGCTCAGACTTAATTTAAATCTAAGTCTAAACTGGAAATCGGACCCCATCACTTACCATCAACCGTCTCATTACTCACGCACAAGCCTAGAGCTCATGTAGGCATCATCCTCAGCAAGAAAAACTTACTCGAGTTTAGGTTGAGCTGCGACATCATCATAGCGTACATTTCACACTCCTTTTTACTGAACGAGAAAACTATAACCGGAGCGAAGTTTCTCTCCATGATGAGTTTGACGATTTTGAAGCAGTTGGAGTCGCCGCCCTTCTGGCCACCCCGCCTGCCACGGTCTCGGTCGCCTTTGGCCGCGTCACCAGCGTTCGCCAGCACTGTCATGGCCGCCGTGAAGTTGTCCTCTCGAAATTGACCCTGCAAACATCATTTTTATTTCACCATTCATCATTCACCAAGGTTTTATGAAAATCACATTTCATAACAAGTTCATGTATTATTGTTTATTGTTTTTTGAAGGGACGGATTCAAGGATCCAAAGGTTCAAAGAACCCCACACGTCAACCGAAGCTTATTGTGTTCCCAAGTAGTATGTTAGTTAGGCAAACCAATACCTGTGTTCTTTACAAGAACCAGGAGTTCTTCTCTATACTAACATTCCATTCATCACCTGGTTGCAATCCTTGTCGCAATCCAGTGTGATATGCTTGGCAGTCTCTTCAGACTGATTAGTCCTCGTGACCTACGTGAGTTCCACTCCTGGTCTTATTTGTAGGTCCTTCCGCTGAGGAAGTTCACGTGAGTGAGACAAATGAATCTAGAGCACATTGTATTCTAAATTGTTCTGATCAGTCTTGAATCAATTATCGAATTGAAATATCTTCTACAATATTATTGATGAGACCAAGGAATCTAGAATATAGTATTCTAAAATGTTCTGATCAGTCTTGAATCGATAATTCGACTTCAAATATAGAATTGAAATAGTTTCTACAATATTATTGGTGAGACCTAGGAATCTAGAATGCATTCTAAAATGTTCTGATCAGTCTTGAATCAATAATTCGACTTCAATTACCGAATTTAATTATATTCTAAAATATTATTTTCAATTGATTATTGTCACAGCCTTCAACCAACTCTACTAGAATGAATTCGAGCTAAGCTACGATTCTTGGAGTTTAATTTTTCGTCTAATTTCAACTCGTTTAGAAGATAACTTAATTTACGTTCTTCCAATTACTTTTTCCAATAATTGGGAAAATAATTCAAATTATTTCTGAGAAACTTTCTTGTCTCCACCCACTTATCTTTTGAAACAAATAGTTTCTAGCTCGTTTCCTGCTCGAAATGTGTCGAGCAATTGATGAACATAATCATTAATTAAAAAATAACTTAAGGTCCCATAAACATCCAGGTACCGATAGAAAGGATAAATTCTCCCCGTTATTGTGATATGAACACAACTTAGTTTCATGAAATTAACAGCTCAAGAAATGAGGACTGGAAAGAATTTTATGCAACACCACAACAAGACTTTTAAAAAAGGTTTCAGTAGACAAACTATATAGCAATATTTATACTATCAATAAAATAAAAATTATTGTGATATGAAATTCTTACTTATTAAGTCGACATCCCATAATTATGATAGAAATTGTATAAAAAACAACATATTTTCGCGATGTTTTCAATTTAATCAAAAAATAATTCAATTTCCTTTTAATCCTAATCCTTCAACCCTGAAGCTTTTTCAACACTAATAGAATATCGGTGATGATAATCCACAAACAATTCTGTGGTATAGAAATTTGAGAGTTGCAATTTTACACAATCAGAAAACAAAGATATTGTCAAATTTCACTAAAAATTTATTAAAAACTTTAAAACAGTACAATGGTTTCACGTTTACCAACGCATCATCAGCTGTACTGTGTCAGCTGTACTGTGTCAGCTGATGATGCGTTGGTAAACGTGAAACCATTGTACTGTTTTAAAGTTTTTAATAAATTATTAGTGAAATTTGACAATATCTTTATTTTCTTTATGGAGAGATTTCACAACATCACCATCAATTCTACAAATTTTATTTACACTATCATTTGGCAACACTGTAATTTCCCCCTGATGGAAGGCCAAGTCTCAACTTATTCTATACAAATTATAGTTGTGAACTCGTTGAACGTACATGTTCGTCGACAATGAGATGAATGCCCTCGCCGCCGGCGGGGAAGAGGTAGTGCTGGAGGGGCGTGGGCCGGTAGTCAGTGTAGACCACGTGACAGGGCTGGTGATGGAGGTGGGCGACCCATTCGGCGAACTGACGCGCATTGGGGATGGTGGCCGACAGGAACACATAGTGCACGTTGTCCGGTAGCAGGATGAGCGTCTCCTCCCAGACAACGCCTCGCTCCTTGTTGCGCATGTAGTGAATCTCGTCAAACACCACCCAGCCCACCTCGCGCATTATCTCCGAGCCTCGGTACAGCATGTTACGCAGAATCTTAAACAAAGTTAATAATAAACAAATGAATAAATAGTATAAATGATTTAATAGTTCAATGACTCAAGTATTTTAATAGTATTGATTACGATTGCTTGGTATTGGTCGGGAAGCATCAGAAGCCCTCATAAGCTCGCCTTATATGTAGATCCTGATACATTCAAATATGCAAATTCTATTAACTCCGTTACTGTGATGCAGCACTCTGGACATTATAATGAGTATTCTAAAATCTTTAGGATATACTCCAACATAATACTATATCAATTGTAATTATCTTTAACAAAAAACCCACGACATCATGCTCTGTTTATAAAAAATTGAACTATTTATGATTTATCTTTATTTTCAATATTGTGAATGTAAGAAAGAATAATATTAAGATATAATTCTGCAGGATTTTTTATTTCCCAGTTGAAATAATTATAGATAAGAATTCTTTCCCCATACACGGAGCAATATTCCCAATACACGGAGTCTATTTGGTTGCCCATATTATATTATAAGCGGTTGTCCAGCCGCTGTTTGCCTCATCATTTATTAGCACTGTCATTTATTTTGATGTTTTTACTTGGCCTGTATGTGCTTTGGCTCAATAAAATGGATTTGAATCATTTATCAACTCCATGCTCGAATTTGGGTTATTTTCCAGCATTTTACAGATTGCCAAGGTACTTCCACTTTTCAAAGAGGGCAGTAAACATGACATAAACAATTATAGATCTTGTTATTGACAGCTTTTTAAAGATTTTTGAAAGAATAATTCAATGTAGGTCAACGTGGACAACGTTGATAAATTCTTATTTGACAAAGCTGCACTCATATGTTCCATTTTTCAGTCGAGGTTGACTACAAATAGAACTACAAGATAATGGCAAAATTAATTGCCGAGACCTGTCAGCTATCAGTTTAGGTCATGCTAGCGATCGACCTCCATGTAACAGAATAGAATAAATTCACAGGATATCATCATTTGACACATAATAATAATATAGGCCAGTCTATATAATACAATGATAAATTTAAAAAAAAAAACAAATACTCTATAAAGCATTGGAATGAACAGAACGGTTGTCTCGACACAATAATGAGTAAAACACAAACAAATAATTTTTGTAAAGCATTTCAGTGCGATGACATCCAGACGATTTTATAGTGAATTTGTAGACGATTTTTTCTAGTCACCTGATAAGTGGCATTGATCAAAACTGAAAGCTAAAAATTGTACCTCAATATTATATTTATATAACGTCACAGTTCTCATAGCGAGGAGAGTAAATCTTGAAACTTTCATGATGTAACTCCATTTGCAGACAAAACTGTCTTTAGCAAACAATGCTTCGTCGAGTATATATTTATAATGTTTTGGAATGTAATCTTATCATTTTTAAAACTGATTTAATTCAATAAGGTTTTATTGTATTGCAATTTTAGGAAAATAAATATCTAAGATTATTGAATATTTCAATGAGTGATTTACCTCAGTCGTCATAATCAAACAACTGGCTGATGGATTGATGGTTACATCTCCAGTCACAAGTCCAACATCTCTAAATTCCTCATGAAATTCTCTGTATTTCTGATTGCTCAACGCCTTGATTGGTGTCGTGTAAATGACTCGCTGTTTCTCACGCAGTGACATTGCTATACTGTACCTGAAAGTTCAACAATTTAGTATCAGAATTCTTAGTCCAATAATTTAAAATGATTTGCCATTATATCTTTCAACGCCTTGATTGGTGTCCTATAAATGATTCACTGCTTTTCACGGAGCGACATCGGATTATAAAGACAAAATTAAACACATGGAATTATAAAGAATTTTGCATTAGGTCGTTAGTCGCCATATTTTTCAAATGTAAAAAAAGAACATCACCTGAAATTGGAAAATTTATTCAAGTCAATCCACGAAATAAATATGATAAGGACCTAACGCCTGTTTTCTCTTTCCATAATATCGAATCAAAACATTTTTACTTTGCAAACAAATATATAATTGAAATACACAATAAATATAAAAATGCAATTTCAGTTTACGATAAAAATTGTTATTCTTTATTCTAAGTTGAAATCTTGGCAAAACAAATATAGTTCTTGCTGAATAATGTAATATTGATAAATATTATATGAATGGTTAATTTTACAGTACATTTGTCCACTTTAGAACATATTGCTTATTGGTGCCACCAACAAATTATTATTTAGCTAATGGTTGTAGAGATAGTACAATTCCTGGTGTATTTCATAAAATGTACTGAATTGTGCACATTATTGGAATATCTCAATACCCATTGAAGATATGATCTTGAAACCGGTTGCATCAGACTCCAAATTGAATTTTATATACAATTTGACAAATTTGGAGCATATTGATGCCACCAAGATATTATTTAGCCAATGTTTATTGTATATGTATATTGTAGGCTATATGTATATTGTATATGTATATTGTATATGTATATTGTATATGTATATTGTATATGTATATTGTATATTTATATTGTATATGTATATTGTATATGTATATTATATATGTATATTGCATATGTATATTGCAATAGGCCTAAATATTGAGATCTCACTCACAGCTTCGATGAATACAATAAAAACAACGAACTATTTTGTATAAAACTTGAATCTCAAAATCGTATTCTACATTATTGAATAAATACAAATATTATGAAGTACTTACTCAGCAACAACAGTTTTTCCAGCAGATGTGTGAGCTGATACCAGCACGGATTGATTATTGTCAATACAGAGGATCGCTTCCTTTTGGAAAGGATCCAGAATGAACGGGTATTCTTTGGCGGGTGTGCCAAGGGGCCTCAGCGGCACATACTCCATGTCTGGAGGTATTGCAAGCTCATGAACACATTTCTCCACTGTTTCGACAGTAATCACTTTCACTCTAGACGATAGATTGTCCAAGCTAGAAAAATAAATGTTGTTGAAATCAAGTCTCAAGATTTATGAAATATTAAATAATCTTTAATATTTGATCAATAAGATTGTCCATGCTGAGAAAATTGAATGCTTTTAAATTTAGGGTGTGATCACATTGAATACATATAAATGAGCAAGTGCAAGCTTGGTTATGCATGACCAAGCGTGCAGATGAAAAACAAAATCTGAAAAGAGCAATAGGAACACTCAAACTGAACGCTTGCACCTGCTGGTTGCGTTCAAAGTGAGCAGCTACATGCAAGTCACAACGTGTTTCAATGGCACTTTTCAAATTTTGTTATTCAATTCATGCATGAACTGACATGCATCTGCACATATACGCATTCAATGTAATCACACCCTTAAGGTAGGCGCACACAGATCGTCATCGGACGGACGGCACGCATCGGACGATTAGATTTGATGCATTGTTTTCAATTGGAGTGCGCATACCAATACGATGCGCCTACCTTTAGACGCAAGATTTATAAAATATCAATAATCTTAAATATTATATATACGGCTTACTATTTTAAAAAATTGAAATTAAAATTTTGCATTCAACTAGAAAAATATGTTGGTGATAATTCACTAGTTTTATTCAATTTCATTATGAATTTGAAAGAATTACTCATAATAATACGATAATTTTATTTTACTCATAAAATATACGAGAGTATCCTGCAAATCTATGAGAAGAAACATAACAAAATTAAAATAAAAATATTGGAGCAATTAGAACATTTTTATATAAATCATCTTACAATTTGTTTCACTTTGTTCGCTTGAAATAAACATTGAATAGGGAATGGAATTTGAATATGAGTTTGAAGCACAATCAAATCAAATTTGATACCTGGCTCATCAACCAAAAATAACCACACTTTGAGTTATTCCACCTTTTCGACAAAATAAATCAATGCTTAATCGAAGTTTTATATTCTAGTAAAGATGAGATTACTTGATTCCATCCATGAAGCTTTCATTTTTGATGAGTTTTGATGGTAGTTCATCCTCTTTGCATTCACTGTCCAACACCCTTTTTGTGCCCAGCACAGGTTTTTCTTCAACAACGTCATCGTCCTGAGGTTGACTACTTTCTCCTACCACCAGCGACGTGTCGGGTCTGCAAAGTTTAAAGACAAGGAAAATAAATTAGAGAAGTTCCAGGATTAAAATGTGTGTTATACTTGAAAACTAGATAAATTATCAATTTCAAAATACTAGTATAGCCTGGATTCAAATGCATATTTATGATGCCAAATTTCATGAATAACTCACAACATACGACTAGAAAAAAGTTCAATATTTCACTTTACTATAGTGAGAGAAAGTTATTCGTACACTAGGTGTGAATAAAAATATAAATCTGAGTACCCTTTTAAATGCCCTAAATAAATAAGACTAGGTGTGAAAACACCAATAACTTTTTTTACGCAAGATGAAATTAGGCGAGCTTAAGACATGTATTACATTGTTGTAGATTTCATGAGTCAGCAAGGGTGGAGTAATTTTTTTAAATCATAGCTTTTCTTCAAAACTTCTTTTTACTTGAATTGCATACTATTGTTTCAAATGGAGTTACCTGTTGTCTCCATACATAGAATAAATAAATGAGGTATACACACTATACTATAATAAATTGATACTCATTATTTCGGGAGTTATACTTATTGTCTAGAAAGAACGTTTTAAAAATTTTGAGCGATCCAAGAAACGTAGAAGAAATTAAAAGATCTGAAACTGGAAAATCCAAAACAATAGTAAGCAATATGTGAAGGGTCAATGGGTGTTTTGAGGGGTTGAACGCAACTCCAAAAATTACGTCTGTCTGAAATAATATATATTGGCAAAGAAGCCGGGGACACTATCATTTTATTCCAGTTGACAATGTGGCTCATTTAAATGGCAGATGTGTTGCCTGTTAAGCAGATGATATTAGTTTCTCTGATGATGGTCGTGAGTTTGGAGCACTGAAGGCTGCCATGTTGAAAACAAGGGCGTTTTCCTCGAACTGTTCTTGCAACCTAATATTTTCAATGAGGAGGCTCCCAATTGTATACGTCTGCATGGTGGGCGATTGCACGTCCACCACACAGGCGCCCAAAAGGGGACGCAAGCGTTTCGGAAAGAAGGACCAGTGAGAGGATTTTTCGAAATGCTATGATGCTACTTCCAGAGACGGAGGCGTACCCGATTTTCACAGTATGGGACCCGAGGTCTGGCCTCCCGGGGTTTCACATGCCTGCTACTTCCAGAGACGTGGGTACCCATGTTCTCATAGTCTGGTCTCTCACTGGTGTCCCCGAAACTCCACCAGATAGCTTCACTGTGCCCAGCTACTCCCAGAGACGGAAAGTTCTGGCGAATCGGTCGAGCCAGAACCTCCAATAGTCTGGAGCCTTCACCCAGCCGTACTATAAGCTAGGCTACTTATTGCTATAGCTAGGCCCCCTGGTTGACATTTTTCCCTTCACCATGAGAACCAGCGCCAGTAGCTGGTGGATCCAGTACTTCCTGAGACGGGAGCCAGAACGAATCTCATAAGAGCTCAACCTGTGAGGGCCAAGCCCCTAAGGTTCTCAGCACCCGTACCCATTAGGGCCCAGTCGGTAGGGCAGGAAGCTCTCCGATTGGCAGATTATAAGCTGATTGGGTTGGCGTTGGGAAACCTGCTGATAATCAAGCAATGGGAGAGTCTTCGGCCCTACCGACTCGTTTACCGACAGTGCATCTTGAAAATGTGTTATGTTGCTTGGCTAAATATTTAAAATTGCCATGGTAGCCTCAGCATAAGCTCTTCATCTAGCTGCCAGCATCTGCAAAGGATCTCACAAGTTAGGCCCTCACTTTATTAGTTTGTTCCCATACATTTATTATAAAAATCCATCTTCATTTAATAAGATTGTTTTTGTCATCTGAGAAAATTCCATTATTGATTTTTTAAATGAACTTCAACTGACACATCTTTTTTCTAGGCTCAAGTTATTTGTTTTTTTGCCCAAAGACAATAATTTGCTTAATACCGGTATGTCGAAATCTCCTTTTGGTACGCATTTTAGTTACTTGTTTCTTGACAAACCAATCGCTACAATGTACGGTAAGCTCAGAGATAATATAATTTATTCACTAATAGATCTAATGTCGACGCCGAAAAATTACATGAGTGTTGATGCACAATACTTAGATTTTTCTTGTTAAAAAAATATGAAACGTACCTTTTCTTAATTTATACCTTGTATTCATTAACAAAAAAGTCGTAATAAGAGTACGGTATACCTCACTACCAAAAACACGAGTTAGCATAACCTATTACAGCAATACTCACTGAACTTCTTTGACATCCTTTTCAGCCTCATCAACGTCATGATCACTTTCTGAAGCATCATCACTTTCATCATTTTCGTTGAAGGCTTTGAAAATATCTAGAGGGTCAAAATCAGCCATTATTTAAATTTATAAATTCACTGAAACCATGAAAATAATCACTGACAACAGACATTACCGTCAGCCATATTTGATTATTTTTTTAACTTGAATCTTGATTCAAATGAAATGTAACATCGACAGTCGAAGTATCGAACAAACATTGTTGATAAAAAAAATATATCGATATTATGAATGGGTTTCAGAGCGTAAGCTGTCAATGTGCACCTGAAAAGAAATTATTGATTTCTTCTCTTTTAGAATGACTGTCTTTTAAGTTCTCGAAAGCGTACACAAAGCTCTTTCAGCGTATCTATATAATTATTAATTGCTTTTCAATCTATATCCAGCATGAAAATATGAGTAAAGATATCAAAATCTTACATCTACGATAACTTTATTTACATAATAACTGAAAGCGTACACAAAGCTTTTTCAGCGTATCTATATACGGTAATTATAATAGTTTTTCAATCTTTATCCAGCATGGAAATATGAGTAAAAATACAGTATCAAAATCTTACATTTACAATACATTTATTTATATAATAACTTGAATGGATTTTATATTTCAATAATGACTTTTTCTTTTAATTAATTGCTGGGCCGCTTCAAACCTGATTTTACCCCACTCTGATCAGACTTGTTTATTTCAAGGACCCAATCAGAGTGACGCAATGACAGAAGACAGAAGCGAGCCAAGCAACCAACCAACTGACTTCATACAGATATCACAGACGACAAAATAATGTTCTGTCTGTAGTCTGCACTGCACAGTTATTCAGGTTTAGATTAGAAGTTGATGGTTTAAAACAAAGTTGTCAAATTTTTAGGCTGATGTTTTTTAGATTTTGAATATGTCAAACTTTTATAAAGTAGAAATAAATCGAACGGAATGGGAAGTTCCAGAAAGATACCAAATGCTGACTCCGGTTGGATCGGGAGCTTATGGCCAAGTTTGGTAATTATAACCTTAAATTTCAATGGTAAACTTGATAGAATCCTTGAATTTAGGCAATATTACGTTTTATTTGTAATTTTTTTTAATCAAATTTGAATCTTGTTGATCTTGATTGGTATAATCCTTTTTCAAATTTAATTCTTTCATGGTACCTGGCATTTGAACTAATGTTTGATCATTGGCCTTCTGTTTGCAAAATTTGAAGCTTATTGTATTATTAAGAAAATATTTTTGCTATAATATACATGTAAAATCACTGGTCACATCATGTTTTAGAATAATCTTTTCCAATCAATGTGACATTTTACCTAATAATGAAAAGAAATATAACTTTTGGCGGTGGTCACCTTTGGTTACGGTAATTAAGTTTAAAAATCTTGGATTCTAGCCACATTTGTACATAAAACCTTATTGTCCTGACAATAGTATTTTCACGTTTTATCTGCCTTTTTTAAGTTGTTTTTCAATTTGGTTTGAGATTACTGTAGTTGATTCAGTAATTCTAATCTAAAAATCATTCTGGTTTATTGAGTAAGGAAGATAAGTCTACTTAACAGTAATTCAAATTGTAAAATTAAAACCTGGTCTTGGGCGGGTAAACAATACAGGATTACTGAAGAAAATTCATGAGTACTATTTCAAAATGATTTAACTTTTATACCAAGAAAAATTTTTATAATAAAGCCATTGGGCCCCTATTACGCCAGGCAGCCAGGACGTGCAGCTAGCCAGGTAACTGGACAGTCGCTCACTCCGTCACTGGGCATTGTTCTAAGACGTGGACAGCCACATTTTGGCTACCACTGTGGTTGTCAAGCTTGGCATCCAACCAGCAGACAAAATTTGGTTGCCAGGATGGTTAACCTAGTTTAAAGACACTGTCCGGAGACTGAGTGAGCGACTGTGTGACCTGGTTGCCAGACTGTCTTTCTGGGGCTAAAGGTACTGTATTTATTATACAAATCTTTTACATTTTCTCTTTCAAAATTACATGGTTGAAATCTTGGTCTCCATTTCTCAGCAACCCTAATTTTTTATCAAATATATCAATGTAGGCTATGTAATTTTGCTTCAAGTGTACCTTGATTATTTTATTTCAGTTAGAAATTATCTTTTTTTTGTTATAGCTCGGCTGTAGATAACAAATATGGAGCCAAAGTTGCAATAAAAAAATTAGCCCGTCCATTTCAGTCTGCTGTTCATGCTAAACGCACATATAGAGAGCTCCGGATGTTGAAGCATATGAATCATGAAAATGTAAGTTATTTCTCCATTACATGTTAATAAAATATTATCATTCATTATTTTTAAGTGTTTGATCAGACACCAGTGCTATGTTCTATAATGAACATTAAAATTCATTGAAAAAAATATTGGGTTCGGCTGGATTCGAACCGGGGAACTTCTAAGTATGGTTTTCCATCGTCTATAATAATGCATGATTAATCATTATAATGAGTCAGCGTTATGTCAAGCTCGCAAAGTATTCTGCTTATTCAATCAGTACTTTTCTATTGTTTTGTCATTATTAGGCGTCAAGTTCTATGAAATGAATTATTTGTCCTGTTTATTCGATAAACTTGTGATCTACAAACCAAATTATATTTATATCATAGCTGCACCCGACGTTCTTGACTAGCAAATAATTATTAGAATTGTAATTATTTCATGTACGCTCGAGCTAATATCCTTCTTGAGAATTGTCCATAGATAAGACATAAGGTTCTATGGTTTCAATCAATCCTGTTTCAAGTATTTGTTCTCTAACACTTTTTAATTTAATTGCAGGTAATCGGACTTTTAGATGTGTTTCATCCTTCATCATCATTGGATGATTTCAATCAAGTGTAAGATTTAACTAATTTTTTAATAATACTTTCTTCACAAACACTTATGTCTAGCCAATAAAATGTCACTGTGTAGAATGGAGTTATCTGTTAGTTGTAGGCCTACTAATGAAATTCACACAAAATCTGTAATGTAATATAATATATTCTTTGTTTTCCAAAAGATATGACTCACAGATGATCAAAAGACACGCATATAATAAAAAAAATTTCTTTCTTTCTATTCATCATACAGTACTTTTTCTGTCATAATTTAACATTTCAGGAAGATTTTGACTTTGAAACCAAGATTAAAGCTGCTTTTACACCAAAGTTATTGACAAAATGTTAATAACTTAATCCTTATAGATCCTAATGTATTAGATTGAACGGTACTTGACAAACAAATATGTTCATCATGTGTATGATAAGTTATGTTCAATCAAATAGATTCTTTAAGGATTAAGTTATTAACATTTTGTTAATAATTTTAGTGTAAATGCAGCTTAAGTGGTCTGTTGATCTTTAATGTTGCAGTGAATGCACTTTTATTCGCAATGGCTATCTGTATTCCTACAATTAATCAGCAATCTCTTGGTCTAGTAGTTGAATGGGAGGATATTCTATGGAATTTCCAACTTAAGGATAAATTCATAGAAAAAAGAGAGCTAAATCGGTAGCTCGAGTATCAATTCAATGATATAAAAAGCTTCTCTCGTACTAATCCAATAAATAACTTCAGTTTCCAAGAACGAGGAACTCAGAATGCATGACTCAGCAGTGAAAAATTGCTTTCCATAATTGTATTGATGTATCAAGCAAACTTTCAATCAAAAGCTATTTTTTAATTCCGTAAATGCGTGAAAATTATTCATAAAAAGATCTTCAATTTGATTGGGAGCAAAATTTCACCTAATTTGAAACAAATTATCACTGATCTCCTTCTCTACTTGGATGAACGTTTAATTGTAACATAATTAATACAATTTAATTATTTTCAGGTACTTGGTGACACATCTAATGGGCGCAGATTTGAATAATATTGTAAGGACTCAGAAACTTTCTGATGAGCATGTGCAATTCCTCGTTTATCAAATATTGAGAGGCTTAAAATATATTCACTCTGCTGGCATTATACACAGGGTAAGTAGGTATTATCTTCCATTCTCACTTATCAAACCCAATTTTCACATGCATTGATATGATTTTCATTGTGACATCTCAATTGAAGTAAAACTGATCATTCAACTTGAAAACACAATGTCAAATAATCACTTCTGTCCAATATTTCGAAACTACTTCAGTTGCAAACTTACAGTATCTTTTCTTTAATTTCAAGACTACTTTATTCTAGTTGTTTGAAGTCTATTTCTAGAATTAGGTATCTCCATAGAGAAAAGATAGCATAAGAAGATATCCCATGAGAAGTCGTTTATGTTCCAAATTTCAAGCCAATTTTTCTGTTAACTCAAGCCGACTACTATCTAAACTGTCTATTATTACTGGGTTGGCCGGGGGAGAGTGTAAGAACGGCACAGTATTAGAACCTATCAGCGTCACATAGCTTCACGAAAAAGAACGACTAGGACTATCGACTTGAGTTAACAGTGAAATTTGGAACATACGCCCTTGCGTTTTTAGATCTTGCAGATAAGGGACTAACACCAAACGAAGCTCACGACCGAGACTCCTGGAAGCGACTGACCCCAAACGCCAACCCCTTCTGAGTGGGAAAAGGCTAAGAAAAAGAAGAAGAAACGCCCTATACCATGGATATCTTCTTATGCTATATTTTCTCTGTAGTATCACGTAATGCAATTTATATAGCAGACTAGGACTTTTTTCATTGTTGATTAGAATGACACAAAACACAATAGATATTATAAATTTATTTTTCTACAACTGCGCGTAAAAAAAGAATTTACATACTCAATTCTCCTCGTAAAACAGCTTATTTCTGAGGAGAATCTACTTTTTCGCTCGCTAACCATCCGCGTATGCGCAGTAAATTTTCTTTACGTTCGCAAATCATTCCCGCATGCGCAGAAGAGTTTCTTTACGTTCGCCAATCAGCTGATGGTAAGCAGCTCGCCAAAAGGTCAGATCTTAACCTAAAAAGTCGGTAATTGTAACTCCGCCGATATAAGTAATTTAACAGGTTTGTGCAGTTGTAGAAAAAAATTTGTATGTAATTTGCGCGTAATGCTTCTTTATCGCTCTTGCGAAATTATCACGCTTCGCGTCGCGTGATAACTGTTTTGCGCGAGCGATAAAGTCGCGCATTACGCTCTTAATACATAAATAGCTATTATGATTCTCAATTATGCACACTTTAAAATGAACGCTCAATTGAATCATATTTAATTAAAATGTATTTATTTTTAGCAACAGTTAGTTTTGAATGTTCTATATTTGTAGGATTTGAAGCCATCGAATATAGCAGTGAATGAAGATTGCGAATTGAAGATTCTGGACTTTGGATTAGCACGACCTACTGAAAACGAAATGACCGGATACGTGGCTACAAGATGGTATCGTGCGCCTGAAATCATGCTCAACTGGATGCACTACAACCAAACTGGTGAGTCAGGCCACACGCACACTTAATAAATATGAATAAAAACACTCACACTAGCGCCACTCAAATCGCCAATTAACAAGGCATGTGTTTTCAAATGGTGATGCTCAGATTATAGGCAATTCCTAATCGGATATTTCGAGATTCAGTTGCTCGGCGACTCAACATATTGTTCGCCAATCGACTCGAGTTTCAACTTCTTCTCTTCTCAGCCTTTTCTCACTCAGGTGGGGTCGGCGTTTCGGGTCAGACGCTTCCAGGAGTCTCGCTCTTGACGTTGAAATAAACGACTCGTGTTTCAACTATCTTTAATAAAGTGGGGTTGGGAATTGAAGTGGATTAGCGTAAGCATGAACGAGCACACGTTCAATTATTAGGTTTGTTGCAAATATTGTGAAATTCCCTACGAATTGTCAACTTCAACATCGCAGAAACCTTGATAAAAATAATTACAATTCCAAAAATTCGAACGGCTACTGACAACTAGAGTAGTGAAAATAAGCATTATAAGCGACTCAAGTCGTAGGTTCGAGAGACTGGAGTATCTGTGATTGTAGTCGTACGATTTGTGTTCCAATAGTGTGAGTATACCCTTAGTTTTCAACATAATTGACAACATGTCTACCTAAACATTCAAACTCTTTCAATCGCTCTTGATCTATACATTCTTCATCTTTTCAATTGATTACAATAATGAGCATGTTTGTCCTTAATTTTTAATAGTAAATGAAAAACATTGTTGATTTTGGAAACGTGCCTGAATGTTCTAACTGTACTGTTTTTTTAGTTCATAAGTAACAACTAATTTGTTTTAATATTTGAAAACTGTCGAGTTTTGGAATATTTTCGAAAGAGTTTAAGCATTTATTCCTAATG
This sequence comes from Nilaparvata lugens, assembly GCF_014356525.2. Taxonomy (NCBI): domain Eukaryota; kingdom Metazoa; phylum Arthropoda; class Insecta; order Hemiptera; family Delphacidae; genus Nilaparvata; species Nilaparvata lugens. The sequence continues at coordinate 16,381,701 of NC_052505.1, read as the reverse complement.
GAGGTTAAAAGAGAGAATTTTGTCACAGCTAAAATTACTTTGTTTATTAAGAAGTCAGATCTCTCATCACACACTATTCAAGGACCATTAAGAGTGAGAATTCTTTGAATTATTAACAAATATATTATAAGAAGAGTATGAAACATTACAGATTTGCTTGGATGTGAGATTTCTAACTATTTCTCAGGACAGTCATATGTTTTAAACATACACCCACACATACACACACACACACACACACACACACACACACACACACACACACACACACACACACAAACGCACAACATAAAATGAGAGCGGGTGAGAGAAAAATAGAATGACAAACCACAAATTTATCGTTTATTTATTTTGTTGTGGATTTGAAGACGTATACACAATTTTTTATTGATTTTATCATTGTATTAATAAACTGGAATCAGTTATCAGTTATAAATCAATTATAATTTTATATTTGTAACTAGGTTATTTGTAAAAATTTCTAACTATTGTTACCTTTGCTACTATAATTCTTGTCACTTATGTATCTTCTGTATGTATTGAATTTGTGTTCCATTGCTTTGCTTTGCTTTTAGCAATATTCTATGGATAATATTGCATGTAAGCTTTGTTATAAATGTTTCGTTTGACAATTTCAGTGGATATCTGGTCTGTTGGATGTATCATGGCTGAGTTGATAACTGGAAGGACCTTGTTCCCTGGCACGGATCGTATCCTTTTCTCTCTTAAAATTTTTCCTGTTAAGTTTTTTAAGAGATGTTTTCAAATTTAGGCCTTGGTAATATTTTAAAATAATCTGTGTTCTCTTGAGCTTGAGTGATCTCTATTTCTTATGAGGCTCCTTACCTACAGGTAGTGAGTATTTATTGGCTTTTAAGGGCTATTGGAATGGTTAGTGTAAATCAAAATGTTGCTTATGATGTAAGTTACCCAAAATTCATGTCTACTAATTGATGAATTTGATAACATAGAAATCCAAGTTTTTCTAAATCTCCAGATCTATTGCTCACAGTACTTAATATCGTGCATGTTTATTTGATAGTATCAGTCAAATAGTATTGGACAAATATTTTCATTTTCTTTTCAATTTTCCATAGATTGATATGAATTGTATCACCTCATCTCACTTACCTCATCTCTTTTTTTATTGAATCTGAAGGTTTTGAGAGACAGAATAGGACAGGCAAGTATCCCTAATTTTGAAATTGAATTGAAAAGTTAACAATAATTGAAAACGTTTCTATAAAACTTTCAGTAGCCAACAAAATATATTGCTTATATCCGCTGAGTTATTTTTCTAACAATTTTACTTGAACAGCACTCCTCACAAGTGATGCTCTCATTCAAAAATTTACTTATTTAGTCTGTTCTAGTCTATTTCTATTATTTGTGATTCTGAAGAGCTTTATAACTCTGCAAGTTATTTATTTTTATTTATTTATTTATTTTTAATCCCTGTGATTAAGTTTAATGGTGTCACTCAAGAATGAAGTTTTAAAAACCTTGTTTAGGAAAGATTTATATTTAAGACGTCCAGAAGTATTTTTTCTACCTCTATACATTTTTGAAAAGCAGTTAGCTCCGTGGGCTAAGTTCTTCTCTCTAATCGCTCCAGTTCGCTATAGTTCTCCTTTATAATATTATCGCTCTGATAACTAAGTTATCACTCATAGAAGTAAAGTTTCTTGCCTCTGCTAATCCAGTTGCCCGAGTGATCACTTTGAGAGCTGATTACGATTAACATAGTTTATGAGTTTGAAAATCGCTTCTTGGTGGTTCAAAACATGTGTTAAAATCTGTAGTTCCAACATCTCTCATCATCATCTTCAGTTGCATTACCCACGCACAAGATTGGAGCTGATGTGGGCATCATCCTCAGCAATAGAAAAAAAATAAATATAAACTGGTTTTCATCAATCATTGAATAAGCTTATGAGTGTGAAAAAATTCTCAGCTTACGTATATAAATAATATTTTATGTAATCTGAAACTTAATCTTAAAAATTAGGGATACTTTCCTGTCTCACCCTTCATAATGCTGGATTGCAACAACCTGAGATCAATTAACAAAGTAACCTATAATCAATTGAGAACCTACCTACAACCTGAGATCAATATAACTAATTAGGATGTCCTGATTTCACCGATGTAGCTTAATTCTGATCATGATTCATTATAATTGTTCCTGGGTTTTGCAAACCAGCTAGAAGTCATCCTTTTTCTGTAAATTTCTGGATTTTTATCTAACTGCCACACGCTGCCAATATTAAAATTGGTGTTTGACACTGTAGCCCTGAAGAATGTTTTATGTACGTCAAGCACGTTATGTACATAACGTATGCATAGTTTTATGTACTTTATGCTGATTAATCTCGTTTTTTAAAATATTGTTGGCTGCCACCCTACACTTCTATTGTTCACTATAGTCACTAGATAGTATCACATTATATGCATGTTGAAGTACACTACATAAAACTCATATAACGTTGATAATAGTATTTAGCCTGGATCCTCACAAATATCAGTGACAATGAAAGTGACCGGTATTATTCCCATAAGTTATAATGGGACTATTCATATGTGCTGAGTGTGAACAGTCAAATAAGAACTCATAGAAATTATATTTTCACTGTACCGTTCAGTTTCATTGGCACTGATATGTGGGTAAATACTTAACAGCATTTTCACCTTCACTGTTGGTGTAAACTCTTCAATAAGGTTTCCGGTTTGGCGAATGCTTTCTGATATTTACGTTTGTGTTTGTGAATGTCCCTTAGCACGATTGTTTAGACATTCAACAGTTGAATCTGATAATGGAAATCTTGGGAACTCCACGAGCTGAATTCATGCAGAAAATATCCAGCGAGTCGGTGAGTTCCATTACGCTTAAACACAGCTTTGCTTAGCGCTTTCACTGTTTGGCATATTATCAATGTTCGACTAGATTGTTCAGATTATCACAGCATCTCATCATTATTAATTCTGGTTGAAAGACAGTTTATCTCCACTTCCAGCATATCAAGAACTTTCAGACATTTACAACTCCTCCAATCAACTTTAATATGCTTTTTATTTGAAATCTAAATTATTTTATTTGAAATCAGCATTGTAAGTGAAATACATGTCTCTCAATCAACAATCGTATATTTTAATAGCCGTGTCCATGTTGAACCGATTGTTTTTCAGAAATTCAAATGTCACAAATAATGTATTATTTTATACGATTGTGTTATAAGATACGAGTGCATATATTAAAGTGCATTTGTTCAACAGATTTCGATAAAGTACACTTATAGTTTTTCTATATTTCTTAACTTGTAAATATCTATTGTTCTCATTCAATTTTACATTCCAACATCAGTAAATAGTGTTGGAATTATTTATTCAATTGAAGGGGTCAAAATACAAGAGGTACAAGTGACATATTGTTAGTTTTGAGAAAATTGAGTCTAAAGTTTACTTACATTAATTAATTCATGAAATGAATATAGAAACGGTATTTACGTATTTCAGTATACTTTTACCAAATTAAACATACAGTTTGATGTCTCAAATAGCTTTCCTTTCTTAGTTATCAGCCAAATAGTGATAAGAAGTACCATTTGTACCCCTTGTTTACTAAACATAACACGATTGTCCACTAATTGCACATAAATCTATCAAATTTACCAGCAATTCAACAATGATTAATGACCTCATTGCATTGCAATCCGATTTGCTAATTGGTTCTTGTGGTATCTTAAGCTGGGTGACATTGCTTTATCAATTTTAAATTTAATTTGTTGGGCAAACGTGCAATCGGTAGTAAAAGTATAGTTTACGAAAAATATGATCAAGTACTGTGTGTGATTTTCTACCCTTTGCATAAATTCTATAGATATAACTCAAGGAGTAATTTGAATTTTTCATAGAAATATTTTGATGAACGAATGTAGCTATAAGTAATTCATGTAGGGAAAAATAACCTATTACATTTTTTGCGAGAGATTTGTTGACACAACTCCAGTAGTTCAGAGATAGCTCAGAATTGATTGCATACTATAATTCCTGGGAAAATTTCTTTTAACTATTGCATTTATACTTGGCTCTCACTTCTTCCGACGATTTTCTATCCCTATTCATGTAAGGCTTTATAATTATTACGCATGTCTGCTCAATATCAATCCATGTAATCCCAAAATAAAGCTTATATTACTCATGCTTTTAAGCTTCAACTGTTTTAAAGATTATATGTTTGATTTTTATTTAATGAAATAAAGCTTGCATCAATCATGCTTTTAAGCTTTAAGCTGTTATAAAGAGTATATATATATGTTTGATATTAATGTAATGATTCGACATCTCTCCAACAATGGAGCTACTGTATTTGAAAAATTATCTACCTATACTTCTAATCAATTAATTCTTGGATATCTAGACATTAAAATAAATAATACCAACATTTATTTGTACCGATTAAAAACCCTGAAATATTCAAGCCAACATATTCATTGCCTCAAGTAATTGTAACCTGAGTTATTCAAACACATATAAATTAGGTATACAAATTTATTCAAACAATTAGGCATGAATATTCCAAATGATTTTGTATCCGTTTTGAATTGCTTGATTCGCTATTACCAGATGTCAAATCGTTTAAATTGAAATATCTATTCATAAACTTTGACTCTCCAACTTGAAATCTATAAATTTCTTGACTTGGAAATTCAATTAAAACCTAATTTTAAATTTCTTGACTGAGGATTCATTTTCTCAACTATTTTTATAATATATTGAAAATTACAAATTTGAACTAAGTAATAGGCGTAGTCATAAAAATGTGTTATTTATTTATGTTATTTTATTATTCACAATTAAACAACTTACAGAAAAGTACCACAGACTTACGCCCAAAACTGTTCCAATTCTAATTTATACAAAAGTCAAATGTAGCTAGGTTATGTGTCACTTGAAAATTCTTCAATTACACACTCAATTTACAATTCAAAGCACACAAAAATCATTTTTAAATTGAAAAAATACTTCTAAATTGAATTAAATTAATCACAACAGTTTTACAGTGAATTGTAACTGCTATTTTATTACTTTTCTATAATATATTACTAATGTTTTTGTTTTTTCATGCAATTATAATATTGTTTGTGATGAGCGTCCTGAGGTTTATTTGTGCTCACATTGTAAATAATATGATTATATTCACGCTTCATCCCTTAACAGCTATTTTAGATATAGATCATTTAACTCGTATTCTTGTCATTTGTGGGACTCCATCTCAAGATACCATTGACAAAATAATAAGTGAAGAGGTACAGTAGTCGTTGAATATCTTGTCTATTTAGAGTAAAATATATTTTCCGTTTTATATTAAATAAAAATTTTGACTTCATTCCACTTGACAGTCTTTAAACAAAACACAGTTTTGATACCATTGGCAAGATAATTAGCGAAGAGGTACAGTAGTCGTTGAATATCTTGTATATTTAGAGTAAAATATATTTGCCGTTTGATATTAACTAAAAATTTTGACTTCATTCCACTTGACAGTCTTGAAAAAAAACTTTCTTTTGATTGAGAATACTTACAGTTGAAAAAAAAACGATTTTTGGGAAGCCAAACCTATTAAACCCTAAACAGTCTTTGCATCACTAGATTAAATCAATCATCCAGTCATCTAATTCTAAATTTACCAGAATATTGTATGAATGTGCCCTCTTGATCGGAAAACTTCTTGTCATTATTTTTGTATTGAAGCCGACAGCATTGCTGTGGATCAGCCAATTAATTGATTTTAACCTGTTTTGACAGGTTGAAGATGATAAGCATCATCTTGAATAAATAATGTTTTGTTTATTTGTATCAAAATTATTGTAAACTAGATATTCTTCAAGAATAAATGTTGAAATTAATAATGTTGAACATCTTCTTTTCTCTTGTGTACCAAAAGACATAAGTCTATAATACAGGAAAAAGGTTTTCACACACGGACGTGGATAGTGTGCTAAGCAAAGTACCGTAACGAATGCATACGTTTGGTTTATAGGAGCCTGAGGTCTTTTAAAAGCGTTGATTCGTTCTGTTGAGAGGAAAAGTAACTGAAGAAGATTGACTTTCGGTTGATAGTTTTGATACACGTTTATTTATTAATGGAAATATTTCTACTTTGTATTTCTCATTCTAAGCTCTTCAATAAAATTAAATCATGTTTTTTTAACGTTGAGAAGTGATAGAGGAGACCTTCAAGCCCTGATTCAATAGTGGATATTTTTATTGCATTTTCATTGTACGGTTTTATATTTAATTTTTCTAATTTTCAGGCTAGAAATTACATTCAGTCGTTGCCTCCTTTGAAGAAGAAAGATTTTAAAGAAGTATTCAAAGGCGCAAATGCTTTGGGTAAGACATAAATAACTCAATATACTTATAAAATATTTCTTTATCTTAATAATTAGTTCATATCCATATAATATAGTACACTGTATTATATTTTGTTAGCATTAAGTTCTATCAGAAATTGTCTGTTTTGAAAAATTGTGAAGAGTTTTGCATCATAAGATTAAAAACTTGTTCACTTAATATCCTTATTTCACAATTCAATACACAATTAAAATTACCATGAATAATTTCAAAATAAATGTGACCTAGTCTTCAATTATTGTCTTGGAACCATTTTCCATTCCATGCAATGAAGTTCTAGTTGCATCAATATTTAGCCAATATCCTTAGCTTGTTACATAATATTGTAGTATTTTTATTTTTACGCTCAGACTGTTTCATATTTTTTCTGATTTCCCTGTCATGTATCATGGAATTGCGGATCATTATGGTACCTGGAGTACCTCATATATTTATTGAAATGTATATTGAAATTTATAGTTCATCATAATATAATATTTAGTTCAAATTGTTTTCTGTTACAATATTCTCCACATTCGCTCCACCGTCTTCACCTGTTTCTTTCAAATTACTGTTGTTAAATGCTGTAGTTGATTAAATAGTAGCCTACTAAGTAGTAGTTTTAAATTAAACATGTGGTTTAATTGTTATCTTCTACATTAAATTCATACTCATTACTTTTATTTTTACTTCATGTACTTAACAATATTTACTCATACATATTAGGTACACTAATAATTCAGTAATAGTATAGCCTACTCTAATAATAATTTACTACACGTATGGTTGTTACCTACACTTGATATTTTTAGTGAATGCAGCCATCATGAATTGTTTAATGAAGACGAATGTTTCCATCATCAATATTCATATTAGTCTCGTTTTAACGAAGAGATTGAGACCATTTGCAAGAAAGCAAGAATCGTTGCCCCTTTTTTGCCTGTAAATGTATTTTGGGAAATAAATTTAATTGGTAGTTGAATTTCATTACTTCGCCTTAAATTATTTGCTACATTAGATTTAATTAGTTGGAATGCAGCCAGAAGAATGGACGTCATACATTGATGGTCTTCTTTGAAATTATAATGCGCTTATTGAAATTGTTTTCTATTGCAGCTATTGACTTGTTGGAACAAATGCTGGAATTGGATTCGGAGCGGAGGATAACGGCGGAGAGGGCGCTGGCACATCCCTATCTTGCTCAATACGCCGACCCAACTGACGAGCCCATTTCACAGCCTTACGATCAAAGCTTTGAAGACATGGAATTGCCGGTTGAGGAGTGGAAAAGTAAGCTATCAACAATATTTTGTCTGTTTTCAGCGATTTTACCTTTATTTTCTGTATTTCTTCACGTATTTGTAATCTTTTTTATCTTTATTCGTCAAGCATGTACAAATACATATGAGAAGTGTCAATTTTTTTAAAGTTACATATCACTAGTACAAGTAACTAGTAGGTACAAAATGTTTCTTAAATGAGTCAAATTGATTAACAATCGCTGTTGTCAAACTCCTGCAAAGAATAATGTAGTAAAGCTACATTACAACAAATTTTCCTCTTATAATATTAGTTCCCAATCTTTATATTTATTTATATTATATTTATACATCTCTTAGATTCCCAATTCTCCATATTGTTTCTTGTATTCTGTATTATTTTGTATGTGTTTATTAATATAATTTCTTGAATAATGAATCATTTTAATGAGCGCACAACCTTAGCTTTACCGATGCAGAAGGGCGATGAGGGCTTATATTGTATTATTATAGTATTTAATGTCCTTTTTACTTTCCTTGCCCTATTACCATAGGTAAGGAAAGTATTGGTTTCCAAAAAAATAAGGTACCCTAATTTCAAGTTTTCTATACGTTTCAAGGTCCCCTGAGTCCAAAACATGATTTTTGGGTGTTGGTCTGTGTGTGTGTGTATGTCTGTGAACACGATAACTCCATTCCTAATCAACCGATTGACTTGAAATTTTAAATTTAAGGTCCTTATACCATGAGGATCCGACAATAAGAAATTCAATAAAATTGAATTCAAAATGGCGGAAAAAATGGCGGATAATTACTAAAAAAAACATGTTTTTCACGGTTTTCTCGAAAACGGCTCTAACGATTTTCTTCAAATTTATACCATGGAAAGCTATTTATAAGCCCTATCAACTAACATGAGTCTCATTTCTGGGAAAATTGCAGGAGCTCTGTAATATTCTTGAGAAAATTGGCGGTTAATCACTAAAAAACCATGTTGTTCACAGTTTTCATTTGCGACAAACTGTGGAAAGAGCACTAGGAACACTCATACTGAAAGTTATCTCTGGTTATTTTTAGTAAATTGAATAACTTTCTTAAAAATCGATATTTTCAGAAAATTTTTGTTTTATTAGATCAACAATACCATAAAAAATCCATCCTCTAAATCTCATTGATTTATCTCTTACCGAATTTGAAATGTTCTGTCCCAAAAATTTAAACTTTAGGCGCTCATATCTCAAAAAGTAATGATCAGAAAAAAAATGTTTTCCTGAGAAAACTTCTTCATTTTGATAGCTTGATGATATACAAATCGAAAAACTTTGAAAAATATCACCAGTAGAAAGCTTATTTTTAGCCTTTGCACAGCCTTAATGATATAGCTGTTCTTATTTATTACTCATTATTTGTAACTTTTTTCTATTGCTAGACGTTTTTATTTCTTGGGTCACAATTTGCTGTAACAATAAACTTCTCCATTTTTTCAGAATTAGTTTACAAAGAAGTCATCGATTTCATACCTCTACAAGTACCAGCAGCTCAAACTCAAGATGCTTCTGGATCTTAGTATCTTCGACTAATCAGTTTCATAAAAGACATTAATTTGATCATATGAGTTACAGGAGGGTATTATGTAAGTTAGCGGTTAAGATTATGTAGTTAGACTTCAAATCATCTCATTCTATAGTCGATAGTACCTGGTGCTAGAGAATCCGTATATTTTTGGCTTAGATTTTAGGATTTGTAACGTATTTGAGGATGGTAGCCTACAGTTATTAATTTTTCGCTTGCCATTACTTTCAATGGCAATCTATCTGTTTTATTCAAGTATTTCATGGAGCAGCCAACGTCTAACGTAACCATATACATAATAGTTCTCCATTTTATAATAATTATAAAAATATTTAGTGGTTAGTCAGATTTATTTTTGTTTACTTTTAAATATTTATGTGAAATTCTATAATACTTCGTTGTTATTTCTAATTTGAGGTTTTATTTAAGCATGAATACTTTAATCTGGTATTAAGATTGGTTTTGTGGTTGATAGCTAACTTATTGATCACAGTAAATTATTATCTTGGATTTTAGGTAATAGTTTCTTCAACCAACTTACGTGGTTGCAAAAATATAGAATCTAACGTGAGATTGAATCTTTGAGCTTTATTAATATTATTAGGAAATTCATTAGATGACATTTTCGCTACTTGTTTAATCTGGGAATTGGAGTATTGTATAGTTTTCTATTAAAACAATGTATTACAATATTTGTAATAATGTGCTATCTATTGTGGCAGCAAATTTTTATTTATTTCAACTGACCAACATTTATGAACAAATTTTCAGAGTACTCTAAGGTTTATTTGTAAACTAAAAACTTTAATAACTAATTTGCTGTTTTACATGAAATTGTATTATTATTGAACTTTAATTTTCTATTGGCTAATGTTTCTTTATTGAATGGAAAATTATATTTCAAAGATAATAAATCTGATATTGCGTTATTAATATTTTAATATTTGAATTATCATTTGAACCTCTGATATCTGAAACTACCATTATCGTACTAACTCTGAATTTAGTGGAATACTTAGAAATTGTCTCAAATGAATTGCTGAGTGTCAATATTAGTTAAAACTATGGCATATAAATTCCTCTGACGCAAGCAAACAAATTCTTTCTCTTAGTTACTTGCTGAGTAACATCGGGTACCTGAGTATCTTGGAGTCATGGCGTTACTTGCTGTATGTAGGATTATGGACTATTGTTATTAATTGTGATTAAAGTGCCATTAATTGTTATTAATAGGCTACATATAACGTGAAGCTCACTATAGGCTTAATCGCGGATAAAAGATAATCCACCATTATTAGTGATTTACACCTTAATTATTATCAATAGGTCTTAAAATATAAAAAAGAATACAATTTCATATTCACTAGGCCTAAGAACCGCAGGCCAGGTTAGCTGAGTGGTTTGAGAGACGTTTAAATTTGCTTTATATCGCTGCCTTGTTGTGGGTTTGAATCCCGTCAGTAGGTGAGGACGTTTTATCAGCTCATTTCCTAAAACAATATTTATGAATGAAGTCTTATTTTTATAAAATCATTTTATCAGAACGAAAAGATGTTCGTTAAAAGAACAAAATGATGCAAATTGTTCAGCTTGCTAGGATTAATTGAAAAAAATTGAGATAAATTTAATATCTGATTAGGTAAACAGGAATAGCTTGAATCACAGCTATCTACTATGAAAGGCGGTGGTAATAGAAAATTGGTAACTAACTCTGCTTCCTTTCATTTCCACTGACTTCATAAATGTAAATCTCACTACTAAAAGAATTCCCTCAGAATAAATTACCTATTGCTACAGAGAGGAAAATTTGGAATGTTCCAATAGGTATGTTGGGTTTGTTTTCAATACTTTATGAAGTATAGAGATATACTCAACCGTTGCGCACCGCCCTGAGTTGATAATTGAACTTGAATTATTATTTTATCAGTAGGCTTCATAATTTTTGGGCAAATACCTGTTGAAGAATACAATAAAAAGTGAAGCAAGTTGCCAAAATACCCATCTGCAGAGTGCAGTATATATTGAGGTCCACGTTATAATGGCAATGGTTTGATTAGAATTAGATCAATGGTATTGCTACCGTATCCTTGTCTATAATTTGACAGAGCGGATAGCGCAATCTCTTTCTCACTTTGCTCTGTTGCCAGATCGTCTTTTAACAATGTAGAATGAATAATTGATAAACAAAATATTTTATCTTAATTAATTATGAAAATGTATTATTAAATTATAAAAAAATATATAGTTTCTTGCTTAATTGGATAGGATATAATTGATTATTTTTAACGAGAATAAATAGCTAATATTACATCAATAAACCTGTACCGTCTTTTGAAGGCATTGACAAGACAAAGCCTTTGGCAAGATAAAGAGTCGGCAACGTTGTTCTCCTATTTTCCTCCACTGCCGTTATAACGTGGACCTCACTATAGTAAAACGGTATTTTCGGATAGATCTGAGTTGAGTCAACTTTCTTGACGTAGAACCATGAGTCACCTTGAAAGACAACTCATACGGAAAAGACTAAAACGCTTCCATGTGCAGTTTTATAAAAAAATCTTTATCAGGATTTTTTATTATTCAATCAATTATTTTACAGGTAAATAAAAAATAGATATGAAAATAATTATAATTTATTTAATTTAGAGCACACCACTAGTGAACAAGAAGAGAATGGAAGAGAAAACAGAGAATGTGAGAGACTGAGAGCTGTGACTGAGAGTCTGAGAGAGAGAATGTAGAAAGAAACAGTTGAAATTGTTGTGGATGTGTGATTCAGTGTAATCCTATTTTTTGAATAAAAAAATAGCCGCCAATTAATAAGGTAAACCTTTATATATTTTTCTAAATAATCATAGATTATTTTGTATTAATCAATTTTTAAGCTTTAATACAGATATATTAGAAATTAGTGCAATATTTCATCTATGTTATAGGTTAAGTAATGAGTTATGTTTCATGTTCATTCATGGTTGCAATCCGGCTTCTCTTTACTCAGAAGCCGGGTTTTCAAATTAATATTCTTCTATTTATTTGAATAGCTTTTCTTTTTTAAAAATAAATGTTTATAAGGCTAGCATTCATTTACCTTTTAACATACTAAAGCTGCCCAAACCTTTTCATGAACTGGTACCGTTGTTGGGATAACTAGGGACTTGGCCCATATGAACATAGGGAAGAACAAACATATTTGTTTTGATAATGAGACAATACTCCATACCCTATTTTGAATAATTACACTTTGTTTCAAGAATTGTAGTTTTAAAATATTTATTTTAAACAGTTTAAGCACTTATTTACTTAATAGGCTACTTTTGTAGTCTTCAGCAGCAGCCAGGGCTGCGGGAGTAGTCTTAAGAACTTTTAAAACCTATTGCTTTGAACAATATGATTTTTTTTAACATTTTCAAAATATTTAAAGTTTTTTATTATTTTTTTAAAGAAATATCAAATGAAGTGCCAAAATTAGGTTTGGTATTATAAATCATACCGGTACTCTCATTTTTTGCTGAAATAAGCCGTACATTTTTACTAAAACTTTCACTTCAAAGGTATAAAAAACGTGTCTCAGTTTGCACTGGAACAGATTCATTAAGGTGACAGATTTATTTTAAATCGGATTGAGTTGCCATGAATTAACCTATCGTCAATTTCTATCACTGTTTCAAATATTTTAGATTAAGAATGGCAGATAATGAAGACCTTGGTCTAGGAGCTGACGAGGGAATCGACACAATTGAAAATGGTCAGGACGGAGAGGGCGTTGACAATGGCGAAACGGGGGGTGGTGCAGCGGGGGGCAATGGTGGCGGACCACCAGATCCTGTAAGTATGCTAGACCTATTTAATTGATAAAAGTAGGCCTACTTGCTAGCTTGATGTGATTGATTTTGCTGAACACAACTGTTATAAGTGATATATAATAGGCATTTCATAAACTGCTGCCGGAACAGCTACGGTTCGAATCGCGACAAGCACACGGTTTTCTGATTTCCCAACAAACACTAAAACTAGCTTAAACACGAAGAAGTTAGAGCTTAGCATGTGAGCATCATCCAGTAAAACTTTTTTTTTCAAAAAAAGATGCGAGTCAACAGTATTGAATTGTTTAATGCTTTGATCCCATTTTCAACTTTACTAAAAATCTATTGTCCATGTAGGTCTATTAGCTCAAATTAAAAGCCTTTTGCAAAGTAAGACTTGAACTGAATTGAATCAGCTAGTGCTTTAATCTCAAAGCTAGTGCTAATCATAACTAGCGGGACGTTTAATAATTCTAATTAATACTAATTCAATCCAAATGAACTGAGAATCTTTTTGAACTAGCACTGTGCAAACGGTAGATCAGTAGGTTGCATAACGCAAGGCTACTTAACATTCAACTAACTTCGTTCCACTGACAATCTGCCTTCACAGAGGCTTGATTTTCAATATGAATAGTTGGCAGAAAAACTCATATGTCCTTAGCTCATAGAGTTTAATAAAACGTAATCAATTGATTATTTTTCTTGTGTTAACTGTAAATATATTTAAGTTCTTATTGTTTGATTGACAGGAGCTAGAGGCAATACAAGCAAGACTAAGAGAAATGGAAGAGGAAGCTGAAAAACTAAAACAACTCCAGTCTGAAGTCGACAAACAAATGAATCTTGGAAGTCCACCTACTATCAGTAAGACTTGATAAACTTGTAAAATGTTCTGTATTTTCATGAATGGATCATTACAATTTATTTCTCATGCGGTCATTAATTTTTGTTATATTACGATATGTGGAATCAGTATAATAGAGATTGACAATCAATTTTCAAAACATTCTCTATATAGTAAACGTTCCCGGATTTAGAAACCAAGTTACACCTTTGAAATGCTACCTTTATTTTTATGAAAATGCACTTTCAGGAAATATGTTATTCAAGTATTCCAAAAATATATTCAATGGTTTCTATGATAATAATAAGATGAATTAATTATTCTTATCACGATGAATGTTTGAAAATTAACATAACCTTAATTTTGGACTTTAATAATAGGACTTAGAACTATTAGCCTATAGTGTATGTAACATAAATTAATAACAATTGATTTTTTTTTAATTTAGGTATTGAAACTATTCTAGTATTCATCAATATTGATAGTAATTTTGTGAAAGTGCTAATCAAACTTGGTAATATTTAGTAGTATTTATCAATATTGATAGTAATTTTGTGAAAGTACAAATCGAACTAACTTGGTAATATTAGGCTATGCTGCTTGCTAAGATTGTTGATTTTTCCAATGAAGCCTCCATAGCATTGAATCATTTACTTCTTAAATTATCACTTGTTTACTACCAATACACTTGAGTTTATTACTCACTACCAATATCTGGAGTGAGTCTAATCATAGAATTTGTTATTAAAATAAATTAAATTTTTATTTATTGTCTCTTCTCTTATTTCTAGTCTAAAACTTATTTATATTTATAATACAGTAAATTTTCTTGTGTTACAGCTAGCCCATTGAATCTATCTATAGAAGACAAAATCGAAGTGGACAATCGTTCGATATACGTAGGAAATGTAAGTCAGTTTTCATTTTCTATAGCCTAATTTTATTTTTTAAAACTGATTTTCAATAAATATTTAAAAAATGTATTGCATTTGGAGCCCGTTCCTATCACATCTGTTTAAAAATTATAAAATACAATTTATTTTATTGTTTGAGAACATTAACACTATGGAAATTTATGGATCGCTGGAAGGAGTCTACCATATTATTTACGTAAAATTAAAGAAGAGCTGACTGGAAAATGATGCTTTGAAGAATAGAAAGAGGAAACCAACCCTCTAATAATTTGAGGAAAAGTGATTAATGTATGATTTACTCTTATTTAAATTATTATTCTATTGAGCTAAAAATTGAAACATTTCTCTATGCTGTAGCCTAATTAATATCATTCAAACATTTGTTTTTGTATTTTATTCATGACCTGACGCATCATACCTACAAGTGTGGGTAATGGATTAAGAAGAAGGTATAGGGTATGAATTTTAGCATTGGGGAAAAATTTGAGCTGTTGCACACTGCAATATAATTTTAACCACTAACTGTATACTTGAATACTTGAAGTCGTTGTCAAAGCTTTCCAATTAATTACAATAAAAGTAATCTGCATTTTTACTTCCCTTGTCCTATTACCATAGGTAAGGAAAGTATTGCTTTCCAAAAAAATTAAGGTACCCTAATTTCAAGTTTTCTATAAGTTTCAAGGTCTCCTTAGTCCAAAAACATGATTTTTGGGTGTTGGTCTGTGTGTGTGTGTGTGTGTGTATGTGTATGTCTGTGAAAACGATAACTCCATTCCTAATCAACCGATTGACTTGAAATTTTAAACTTGAGGTCCTTATACCATGAGGATTCGAGAATAAGAAATTCAATAAAATTGAATTCAAAATGGCGGATAATTTACTAAAAAACCATGTTTTTCACGGTTTATCGAAAACGGCTCTATCGATTTTCTTCAAATTTATACCATATATAGCTATTTATAAGCCCTATCAACTGACATGAGCCTCATTTCTGGGAAAATTGCAGGAGCTTCGTAATATTCTTGAGAAAAATGGCGGATAATCACTAAAAAACATGTTTTTCACGGTTTTCTCGAAAACAGCTCTAACGATTTTCTTCAAATTTATACCATGGATAGCTATTTATAAGCCCTATCAACTGACATGAGTCTCAATTCTGGGAAACTAATGGGGGGTCCACCCCATCCTTGAGAAATGGACTTTGTAACCTCCTTCTTGTGCATGAGCTAGGTAGGTAGAGCAGTTCATAAAAAGAACACATAGACGAGATATTTCATCTGTAGAACAGCTGTTTTGACGACTTTCAAAAAAATCATCGAATTTCACAATTTACACAAAGGAAAAAGTACTCTGAAAACAATATTATATATACACATATACAGAAGTCTGATCGTAGTTTAAAATATTTTGCCGCCAATCGTCATTATGTTATTCCCCTGAATTATTCTCGTTTAAGAATGGGGCTTACAGTTCAATGAGCAAGGAAAGTTGTGTGAGTGTACCACACCAGATTTTTATTCATGCTGTTCAGTTGCTTGATCCCCGAAATAGAGGCTCCTCACTCAGCTGCCAAATATATTTTGCTTATTGCATGTGTTAATAGATCATATTTCAACAAGGGGAATCTTTTGTACAACACAAATTCCTTACATACAGATACAGATGAAAAGAAATGAGATACTGCATTTGTTCAAATGTTCAATATATAATTATATTAGGCTACATATAATACTGTGAAATAATCCCTCATTTGCCAGGTCGACTATGGAGCAACAGCCGAGGAATTAGAACAGCATTTCCATGGAATCGGCGCAATCAATAGGGTAACGATTCTATGCAATAAGTTTGATGGACATCCCAAAGGATTCGCCTATATTGAGTTCGCTGATAGAGATTCTGTCCAGACAGCAATGACCATGGATGAATCGTTATTCAGAGGAAGACAAATAAAGGTGAGCTACTGTGTGATCAATTTCAATTTGAAGAATACAATTATTTAAATGAATTTTAATTAATCTCATGTAATGACATGACATCATTGTCCGGGTATATTCCTATTTGGTAGGTAAATTGTAAAATTGGTCTTATGATTTATAAGAATATATAATAACATAATCTAATACAATTAAAAAAATTTTATCGAAACATTTTTGATTCTTAACTTGTCAAATAATCAAATCTAAATGACCAATCAGTCACTTGACTGTATACCGCTTTCAAATCAAATTTATTGCCAAATTCATATAATTAGTTCACAAATACATGAAAAACAAAATTCAGTCTCCTACATTGGAAATTTACTAACAAAATTACAAAAGCTTTCATTGAAACTAAATCATAATCTAATATGGCGTATAATCTAATAATATTGGCGTTGGCAGCAAAACAAATTTTGTACGCTAGCAAAATACGCGAGCATTCAGTAAGCACTCCGGAATTGGAGAAAAATATAAAAAAGTAACTGCAAATATAAAAAATATGAAAAAAAATTTCATGAAACACTTTCAACAAAAATTTAACATACACTTTCAAATAAAAACATGATAATGGAATAGTTCATAGCATAAACATAAGCGCAAACAAAATATAATTCGTTGAACAGATATTAATTTTGATAGGCTATATCAAGAATTTGAATACAGTACAGGATAACATTTTTTTAAATTTGAATTCATTTTCAGAGGCAACTTTCAGGTAGTAAACGGGGAAATAATATTAAATAAAACATGAAAATAAATGATGAATGCCTAGAATTAAAATATTTTGACTACAATCTTTTCGGTCTTGATCCAGTTCTCAATTTTATTTTCAAGTGCTTTTGAGGGTTTTATTTTTATAAAATGTTCTAGAATAATATTTATTAGTTTATTTACTGTAAAGTGTGCCGTGCTATGAATTTAGAAAGTTAATTTTGAATTTAGAATTTAGAAGCACACACAATATAACTTAATAAAAGGGACGCTTGATAAACATACCTAGGGCTAGAGAACGGGAAACCAGAAATGACAAGAGAGACAACGAAATAGAGAGAAGGTATCAACTATATTGTCACCTCTTACAGTTAAATTCAACAATTAATAAAACAAAAGGAAGTTACATTATGAAAACCGAGAATAAAATTACTAAATTTAAAAGTTATCTCTGAAATAGATAATTCGGTAATAACCTACTCCGTATGCTCTACATTGAAACGTTTTAGGTTGAATCATAAGAAGCTTAAAGGACTCTAATTTCAAAAGAAGAAATGAAAATTATCATAGGTATGTCTCAGAAGTTAATCATAAATAACAATAAATATTTTAAGAAAAGATCAACATAAGATTCATAAAATTCTTAGAACACACTTGGAAACTTTAAAACACTATCAAAACATTATCAAATATTAATAATCCCCAATAATAACTATTCTGTATCTTTATATCATGAAAGCTGCAAAAACAAACATTCCTCAAGTATCACATCATGGAATACTACCTTAAAAAAAAACTATTCAAAAAATATATGTCATCAAAACAAATTTAGAAAAGGTTAGGGTCCTTGAAACTTCATTTGATCCTTTACAACTTTAAGATGAGAATTATTTTAAAACATTAATTTAATCAATAAGGGACCTTTAAAAATTCATATACTCATTCAACTTTTAGTAGTTTGGAAGATTATAATTATTTATAAATTTAAAGAAAACTGAAATTCCCAGCTGGATCCTTACAGAGAAAATATGGCCTCACATTTCAATGTAAAGATACAACCGAAAATCTATTACTCAAACCAAATTAATAAAATAAATAATCTATCTATCCCCAATAATATCTCAAAATTACGATTTAACAAAAGTCTAATTCCGCACGTTTTAATTGATTGAAAGTCTGTCGTCACTAAAACCCATTTTGTCACATCCGGAGTTCCTGGGACGTTCGTTTAATTTGGAAAAAAGTTGTTACCTCATAGCCGTTTCTTCAATTTGAATCTAGGCTCGGTGATCGAGCTCTACACGTCCAGATGGACAGGAGACAGCATACCCCAAGCTTCTAGGACGGCCATCGATTCAGAGGCGTCTCAGCGGCTTAAAGATACACGTTCATGAACCCGTGAATTGATGGATTCGTACGTTGATCCCATACTTGATGTTCCCGTACTTACACCGCTGTTAGAATGAAAAATAAACTAGGATAATACAAATTAACTTAACTTCAGTTATATAATAAAATCAACCTATTTTAGGTTATATAAAACTCAAATCAATACTTATTACTTTAAAACATAAATAGACATTACCTACTTCAATCTCTTGATTTAATAGAATAGAATTTATTTGTAATCAGGGTTATGCCCTATACACAAAGCGATGAGTACATAGTTATTCCATAATAGGCCTACATAATTCACAAGTTGATTGAATTACTTTTCATAACAAGGTATTTCGAGTATAGTTGTTAGTTTAGTCAGTTCTCTTACGTAAATTACATATATATGGTGTAATTTTAAAAGAATAAATTTATTCATTTATTTCTTTATTTATTTATTTACAATGCAAACAACACTAATGTAATAACATTGAAAGATAAAATAATAAGGTAGTCCTTGTGCTATTTTTCTTCCAAATTTATAGGTGACAAAGTCCATGATAAGGTTAGAATTTCACGTGTGCAATTTTTAGAAAATTTTGGTCCAAAATAAACATTAAAACTATAAATTTTGAATTTAGATGGCTTAAATTGATAAATTATTTAGAAATATTCCACTCAATTACCACTTTTAACGAATAATAGGTGTTACCTATATAGGTGTTTTTACATGATAGGTGTTTCCTAAATAATCAAGAAAGCTTTTCATTAGAATCAAAAAGACAAATAAAATCTATAACAAAAATACTGATAGAACTCATAATAATATACTATAAACATCAGTCAATTTGGATTTAAACAACAGTAATTGAAATTTAGGTTAATAGCTTCCTCTTCAAAATAATTTAAAATCAAAAATATCATTCTCAATTCCTTCTTCAGAATGGTACTCTACATTTCTACATATTACACTCAAATGTATCTATTACAACAAATTTAACACTCTGATGGAAGCTTTCATCGATAATCATTTCCTTAATTATTATTATAAATCTATGACGTACCTTTAGTAGCGGTTATAGGAGGAAAATCTCCATTGTGAGGTGACAATTTGATACTCTCTCTCTCTCCTTAAAGCAACTACTGAGGCGGAAAAAACTAAAAATGCTACTGGAACAAACGGTTCCAGAGCCGAATACTAAAAAGGCCTAAAGCTGGCATGGAAGCCATGATTAACACAAAGTTCTGAACAGACTACATTTAGTACTGCTTATGTCGGAGGACAGACGCTGAGTGAATGCACTTCGCTTTTCTCGTATTGCCGTGGACAGCTGCAAACGGCCTCACTAGATGGGAAGCCAACCAACGCCAACTGTGATTGGTAGCCACTATTCTCTAGAAAAATTTCCACCAATACAAAGGAACGTTACAACTACAATTTAAGATACATTCTCCCACCAAGTGAAAGCTATTTTTCCTTGACAGCTATAAATTCCTTGCCTTATAAGGTCGTGAACCAGACTGATATTCTAGGAAAATCGTTGATCTTCCCAGTACCACAACTTCTACACACACACCTATAGAGTCGACACTACACAACGCAGAAAAGCAAGGGTCATGAACTAAGCTGTTGCTCCAGGAAAATTGATGTTATTCTTAGGATCATAGCTTCTACGCACACACTTACAGAGTCAACACAACACAACGCCGAAAAGCAAAACAGCAAAATCCATTTTCACAACAGGCTAACTTCTCAGGCTAATTCGCATAATTCTCATCACTCACAATTGTAACAATAAATATTGTTACAAAAGTTGAATTGTCTTCTTTACCTTTACTGTGTTGATTCAGTAAATTTTAATAGCTGATAAGTGTAATTAATAATGGTTGACATCGTCATAAACTCATTCTCTTTCGACTAGGTGAATCCGAAAAGAACAAATCAGCCAGGTATGAGCACCACAAACAGAGGCTACCCTCGAGCAACGAGATTCCGAGCCCGTGTAACTAGAGGATATCACTTCGGCTATCGCCCCGTCAGGAGACCAAGGTACTCATTTATTTATCAACAGAGTCACAAATCATAATATACAATATGAATAGAATAAAATCACTTTTTTATTTGTTGTCGTGGTGAATTTTGACAAACAAATATGATCGGGGAAAAGAGGCTGAGCTATAAACTGTCTGTCCCATATTTTGGTATCAAGACAAAAGTTTCCAAGGTTATATTTTTCACTTTTCTGAAATTAGCATTATTGCTTCTTGTATTGTAAATCGTCGTGCTCGCTGAACTGAAGACCTGTAGAAAGAGGTCAGGTCGCTTGTCTGGCGTTCGCTCGTCTCAACAAAACTGAGCTACAGCATTGAAGGCGAGCATTGGCATAGTAGCTATCCACAGTCTTGCGCTCGTCGTCATTTGTACGCACTCGGCAAGAATGTGGCGCCAGCATTAAAATGTCCAGTATTTAGCAACAGGCGCTCGTTTTTAATTAACTCTATACTTTGGTCAAGGGATTGCAGTAAGTAATAAAACTTAAAAGAAAATTTATTGATTGTTTTTTAGTTCATCGAGATATATTCTAGCCTTTAATTTTCACTTTTTTGTAAGAGTGCATTATTATATTTGAAATTGAATTAGGCCAAATATATTGTTTCAATGCAGTGTAGGCTACAAAAAAATGTTACAAATAGTGTGAAGAAGGCTCCTCACATGGGCCAATGCCTGTGGTTGAGGAGCGAGTTGCTAATATAATTATGTACATGATTAATAAAAACTTGAAAATGACCAATGTAGGCCGATACCAGTTGTTGAAATGTTTTTAATAAAAAGGGTACTTCATGCTTATTCATAAAGTAGTCCATACAAGTGATGAAGTGATTTTGTGTACAAGAGTATCATGAACTAAAATAAGACACGAATTTATTTGAAATTCCAACTTGATTTATTATAGTCTGTTAATGCAGCTATTCAGATATCTTATTTTTAATGTTCACAAAGAATCTTGAGAAAAATAGTTCGTATTCGACTAATGATTTTGTCTGTTTTTTTGTCAGGAGCTATCGCAGAGCCTACTACAGTGCTGCACCATATTGAGTGACTAAACAATAGTGTGCTCATTCTGCTTGTGACAGTTGTAGACTAAGAAACAAAATCGCAAGATATTGACGGTCGTTTAGTGTACCTAATGCAGACTGGTAACTAAATTTTAACTGGTACGGTAATTTATAGAATTGGATTGTAAGTAATTTTACTCTTGGAATATCATTGAATGGAATTGTAATGACTTATAAGTTAATTTTAGTTCACTCGTCTGTTTTATTCTCGATCACTGATTTTTCTCATAATATTATTTCATTTCATGAGCGATTTGAGTGTTGCATTGTAATCAAGTATTCAAGTAAATGATTGTGGATGAGATGAGTACTTATTTGAGTCAAATGAATGATAGGGCTAAGCAATATTATAGGTTATACTTGTGGTGATAGTGTAGTTTTGGAAATGTAACTAAGTTGATAGATTGGTTTTGAATATTAGAGCACAGTAATGGAAGATTAGAATAAGCACCTATTCGTAAGGCCATTCACGTTAATATAAATCGAAGAGGTCTAACTGTACAGCTGTGCAGGTATTCTGTAAATTTGATATATTTATTTATTCGTAGACAATAGATACAAGCCAGATAAAAACAACAGGCATTCGCCCAAAACTGATTTTAACATTGTATAATGAAAAGAGCTTTCATATGCTACGGTAAACAAACCGAGTAAAGGAATCTATAAATAGCAAGCCTTCCAGATCACGATGGGTTTGTTAGTAGCTCACCAGAAATACTAATGCTAGCAACGCCAAATTAGTAGTTTACAGAAAAACGGTATACCTGCACAGGTATGAAGGTTGAGACTACACGCATTAGTTAATTTGTTCGTGTTGGACAAACCTCTTCGGTTATCATAACGTGAATGACAGATCTAAATTGTCTAAAAAATAAGTTTCTTTTTATGGAAAACGATTATTCTCAGAAATATACAGGTTTGGGCAATGAAGTATGGAGGATTTGGAATAACTGTTACATACTTATTTTTGAATAAAACTATATTTTTCCCATGTGTACCTTGGATGGTGGGAGAATTGAATGCTGAGTAAGATTTCATCTTGGTCTGATATAATTTGTAACTTACATTGAATTGTGGGGAGCGGCTAATTTCAAAATGTAGTATTAAAGATCAATCTCAGTTAACAATACGGTAACGCTTTTTAAATTATGCACAAAGTATTAGGCATGTTAAAAAAAATTCTCAAATAAAAATTACATCATTTTTGTTTTACCAATATAAAAGTATCAATTATTAACATACAATAAATATTATCTTGATTTAATGAATCAGCATGGAAATAGTCAGTACCTTAAAAAATAAATGTTCACCTCCAAGTGACACATACTCGCGACCGCTCCATTCTTGTGTCCTTTCTTTCTTCTTGACAGCACAGCTCTGAGCGACAATTTCGCCACCACACTTGATATCGTTCTCTTTGGGTCGGTCGGGGATGAGAAATTGTGTTTCGGCCGGATAGGACGACTTTAGATGCGGCGGGCAGAATGAGTTGCGCATCATGAGGATGCTCATTCTGTCGTCCTCGGCATTCAAGTTGTAGCGGCGGCCTTCCTTCAGCTCGGCCAGGTTCCGGTTGTCGAATACCTCGCCCGTCTCGTGCTCACTTGGCAACACTCGGCCCATGCCCGATGGCAGGAGAATTCGACGTCTAGGATTGCCACTCGCAGACTCAACTTGGAGATCCATTAGAAATGTCTGAGTATCAGTGTCCCTCTCTTTCGATTCTAGTGGAAACGCATCAACTGAGTGACTCCTCCTTCTTGGCTTTTAGCAGACGATGTATGTGTGACTACGTTATGTGTTGCATCATAGCTCGATCGCACCTCATCATACAGCTTCTTCATTCTCTGGTATTTGTTTTGCATACGGAGCAGTTGATCACTTGTCTCCCACAGCTGAGAACTCAATTCGGCAATGTGCGTTTCGTCTTTCGAGATCTTTTCTTTGTATTGACGCAGTTTGGACTCTAATTCTTTGGCTTTATTATTGACATCTTCGCGCCATAACCCTTTCATCTTTTCTTTTAAAGCAGCCAGAGGTTGTTTATATTCATTCCGGATTGCTTCTGTGTCTGTATTCTTGGTTTTTTATTCCAACTCTTTCCTCAATCGGTCAATTTCTTCCTTTTGAATAGTGTTTGATTCTTTCAACTTCATATCATTCCTAGTGACAAGAACTTTGTTTCACTCCATTTTATTACGTAAAATCCACTATTTTCAATTTTTCAACAAGTACAGCTTAGAAGAAAACTTATAGCACAACCGTGATGTAATATAAAATTTAAATAGATTGATAATTTTCTGTTAATAATCTACCAGAGTAATTTAGATCTTAAATAAATGATGTATATAGTAATCTATGGATACCAAAAAGATTATAATTAATCTATTTTAACCCGTAAAATATTGAAATCAGGGTTCAAATTTACAATTGGCGTTAACAAGAAACATTTCCACTCCACTTCAACATCAGCCTAACAGTTGACAAAATCAAAACTTGAACGGAAATTGACATCTGTTGGATAGCGTCTGTTTTTTTCATACACTCATGTGGACATGTAAGAAGTTATCCTGAAGCGTTTCACGTGCTATTAAATTTCTTCTATTGTCACACTCAGGGCTTCAAGTGTAATTTATTTGTTCATGTGTACAAGCTTTGAGTTAGCCCCATCAAAAATAGTCACTCAGTGACAGGTCCGGTGAACGAGGAGGCTACTCCACATATTCACGCAACGATATGAGGAATCTACGGAATTTCTGACTTACATTTCTCTTGGTGCTGGAATCATACAGTATTGAGGTCGATATGTCATCGTCTCAATTGTGGCGGAAAAATCATGTGCTATGTTAGATAACTATCTGAATTGACAGTGAAGTTTCCTCAAATTGTTAGGGCAAATTGAAGTTTTGACTAACAATCAATCGCCATTGATACAAGAATAGCAATCTCTATAAAATGAATGTCTGTTTGTGTGTTAGTTTGTTTGTTCCCTATAGACTCGAAAACTACTTGACAGAACGGCATGAAACTTTGGGAATATGTTGTGTGAATATTGGAGATGGTTTCTGGCAAGAAATTTTAATAGGGGGCTAATAATAATTATATACTAGTAGTTATGTGAACAGTAGACCTCGCGTTCAGTAAGTTACATTGACCTGTTGTTATGTTTTCTCAAAAATTAATAAATAATTTATCAATTTAAAATGTTTAGAAAAATCCTAAATAAACATAGAGCTTTCTGTCCTATCGTACCGTGACGTGTCATCCCGGAATGTGAGTGTGAGCGCTGTTATCAGGTCTGGCTGCAACTGTCTACAACGTTGATGGAAAGATACATTTTCAAGATGTTCGATGTTTTTAAACGGGTAGTATTACAGTCCACTAGACAGCTGATTTATGATGAATAATTCTATAGTCTGATTTTTACTCCAATATTGGCGTATGAAGGAGGCTCCTTTTTCCTTTTATTGACCGAGCGAAGTGAGGTCTTAGGCCGGTTACAGAGCTCGACCGACCGTCAGTGCGTATTGACCGTACGCATCGATGAATCAGTTTTACACATTCACAGCTCGACCGACCGTCGGTGCGTATGCACCATCCTGACCATACATCAGTTTTTCTGACTCATAAAATAGACGCCTTTACAGATTGTTTAATTTATTGCAGCTTATTATCTTCGTAAACGAAAGATTAAAAGACGTAGATATCAAGTTCACCCGATGGTCGCCCAAAGAGCATTTCAAAGGGAATTTAGTACCATTATATACATCATTGCTTGGGGTGAAGATACATTTTTCAAACTCAGAATCTCCATCAGAAATTTTGATGAGTTATTTCGAGCTTGTATCACCATTGGGAATACTTGCAGTCACTTTAAGCTACGGATCAAATAAATGTAGATAATATTAATAATATATGATTTTTTCAATAAAAAATTTAGAAATGATTGAAGAAATGTATAGAAAAACTCTGACTTCAAATATGACACTATTAATTGAATTCATTCATTATGCTATTCAATTCAATATCAGCTGATTGTTGGGCAGAGGTGTCAGCACATTGGTTATGTTGCGATCGGGCTACTGATCAGTACAGCTCTGAAAGATTCTATTTGTTTCAATAGCGCGTCAGTCGACCGATGGAACGGATGCGTAAGTGCTCGACCGATGGTATTCGTACGCTGTATAACACGCATGGTCCTGACCGTGCGCGTGCGTGCCGTCAGTCCTGCTCTGTACGGATACATGTCACATATTCGGTATGCAATATTGGTTTGGGGGGGCTCCAGTCTCAAAAAATTTAGATAGAATCTTTAGAATGCAAAAGAGAGCTGTGAGAGCGATTAAAGGTCTTAAGCCATTAGAGTCCTGCAGAGAGTATTTTAAAGATCTAGGACTACTAACTGTGCCTGCACTGTACATTTTCGAAGTGATCATGTATATAAGAGATAAAAAAATTATAAGAAACTGTGACATACATAATTAAGACACTAGAACTAAGAGTAAATTTTCTGCACAATACCACAGGACAGCTCAGTATGAAAACAAGCCTTCTTATATGGGTATGAAATTTATGAGTAAACTACCGTCAGCTTTGAGAGAAAATGGGAATAAGGATATTTTTAAAAAGCTATTGAAAAAATATCTATCAAACGGGGTATACTACAGTATTCAAGAATTTATGGATGGAGAATGAGGCTTTTGGGAGGATTAAGTTGCAATGTACATTGTGGAATGTGATGTATATAATATATGTTTATATGTATTCCTTTATTTTTTTGACAAATAGTCCTTGACGATTTCCTATACTCTTTAAAGAGTCTCCAGGGAGAAAATTTAATCAAATCAAATCATACATGGAATATCTATGGAAAAGACAAGCGCGACTGACGTACGCACTGACGGTCGGTCGAGCTCTGTAACCGGCCTAAGATTCAAGTCGACGGTTTGGTATTTCTCTTAATGTTTAAATGTTTATAATATGTTGCGCATTTACGGCGAAACGCGGTAATAGATTTTCATGAAATTTGACAGGTATGTTCCTTTTTAAATTGCGCGTCGACGTATATACAAGGTTTTTGGAAATTTTGCATTTCAAGGATAATATAAAAGGAAAAAGGAGCCTCCTTCATACGTCAATATTAGAGTGAAAATCAGACTATAGAATTATTCATCATAAATCAGCTGTCGAGTTGACTATAAATTGCATTCCATGACGCATGCAATTCAATATCTCAATGTAACTTGGTAAAAAATTAGCAGCTGTTTAGACTATAAATTGCATGCCTCATTGAATGCAATTTTTATGCACTATTAAAATAATAGGATGCAAAGAACTTATAACAGCTCGTCTGGGCGCCTAGATTTCTTCTGGTTTACTCACGCTAAATTCCGGAAAGCGTTATATGATAATTAAATCTTGTGTAAGCATGATCTGATCAAATAAATAGTTAGTGTATCAGTGTGGATGTGCTTATGGTTTGGGACGTCTTCATAACTGCGCGAGGTCTACTGTTCACAGAACTACTAGTATTATCCTTGAAATGCAAAATTTCCAAAAACCTTGTATATACGTCGACGCGCAATTAAAAAAGGAACATACCTGTCAAATTTCATGAAAATCTATTACCGTGTTTCGCCGTAAATGCGCAACATATAAACATTTAAACATTAAGAGAAATGCCAAACCGTCGACTTGAATCTTAGACCTCACTTCACTCGGTCAATTATTTCCCCTCTCTAATAATCAAAACGGCAACATTCAAGGTATATAGGAAGGAAATAATTTCGAGTTACATTCAAAAATGAGTAAATGAACTATTCCAAATCCTCCAAATTTTATTGCTAAACACTGTATTTATTTAGTCAAGAAACATGATATTATGGAATAATTGGTATAGATGTCAAAAATATCAAATTCTTACAGTAGATCATATCGTCTATAAGTATCTTGACCGGCTCACTCTAATTTTGAGCAATATAATATCCTGTTATTATTAAAAACTTTAATCGTTACTAGATGATAGACGTGATTTTGGCGTTCTTGGAAAATTGTGCCAGTATTTGATTAACATTGGTATTGCTATCCTTGTTTATCATTCGACAAAGCAAATAGCACTATCCTTTTCTACCTCCGCAACGTTGCCTGATCATTTTTTTTTAATCATGAAGAAATATAATTAGGCTATGCTATTAATCAAAATATTCAATCTCATTTTAAATCATTATTATTTTAAAATTGAAAAATATTTTTTCTTGATGAATAAAATATATTTGGTTATTCTAAACAAGAATGAACAGTTAATATTACATAAGATATTCTGGTATCAGCTATCCTTTATAGAAGATAGTAGCAAGACAGATAATTGGCAACGCAGCTCTTGCAACTTTCTCCACTGCCATTATAACGTGGACTTCACTATAGCTCTGATCTGTTTGTGTGGATGTTTGCAGTTTATTGCATACAGTCACCTTGAAGGCAGTAATAAATTCATTCAACCCAATCCATTTAAGCCACATAAAATGATAGAATGAAGATATTGGCAAAGATGTAAAATACCAGGAGCTGGTCCCAATTCCAAATTATCCTGTAATTGTAAAATCTATTAAGTCTCTCCTCTTCAATTTAATAAGATAGGCTAAGTAATTTTTACTGTAAGAAATTATTATTCACTTCATAACACAAATTGACATTAGGGCCATCAATAATCTGATTGTAATAATTGTATTGTGGTAGTCTACACAAACATACAACCCCGATAAAGAGCTGAACGTTATAATGTCACAAGCTTGGAATGTTTCATGCTGAATCTACAAAAATCATTTGGTATAGATAATAATGTAGAAATTGGTTATCAATAACTGTAGGCTATTTAAATTATTCAAAGTATTTTTTATTAAACTTTAATATGAGTGAAAACTAAGTTT
This sequence comes from Nilaparvata lugens, assembly GCF_014356525.2. Classification (NCBI taxonomy): domain Eukaryota; kingdom Metazoa; phylum Arthropoda; class Insecta; order Hemiptera; family Delphacidae; genus Nilaparvata; species Nilaparvata lugens. Next base: position 16,352,803 of record NC_052505.1, on the reverse strand, counting down.
AGTACCGTAACCTTATTCTTCTTAAATGGAAATCAATTTTCAATTTTTATAATATTTATTTATTCATATACATTTCAGTATATTGTAGACCTGTACGAATTTTAAAAATATGATTTAGCTATAACAACAAGAATTTTAAAACTGAAAACTTTGACACTTTTAGACCCGGTTGCACAAAAGCCTGTTGAATTTTAATCTTGATTAACTTGAATACCATGAGAACCAGTATTATTAATTACTAATTATTAGAAAAGGCTTTTTTGAAAGGAAAGCTTCTCTGATTGGTTCTTGTGGCACCTAATCGCGGTTAAAATTTGACAGGTCTTTTTGCAACCGAGCCTTATAATCTATAAATATTTTTTATTTTCTACAGGTTTCATAAATTGTCAATAATGTGAATGAAATATCTGATGGGGTAGGTTCCTTCTCAATCCGCCCATGTTTGTGGAATATATATACATCAAGTTTTTAAATAGTTTCAAACTAGTGAATAATTTATATGAACATAGAAAAAGCATAAATTTTAGTCATGATTATGCTTATTCTATATGATTAAAAAGTTATTTGGTAGCAACATTTTTGTAATAAGGGCTTGCAGGTAATCCCTCTACAATATTTCACAAAAAAATGTTTTGTTCACGTATCCTTAGTAATGTAATATTCTTCATTTATTATTTTTAAACTTGTTAGCAAACATCAACCTAGGAAGAATGGTTATTCTTTTAAACATTCGAGTAATTGGATTTTTATGATATTTCATTAAGATAGAAGTTGGCATAAGAATATTATTGTTTGAGATTACAAAATGGAGAAAATACCAACGTGTTTTCAATGACTTGAACCAATTTTGTTCCACCAATAAAATGTTTTAGTCTTGATAGAACGTTAGTCTTGCACGTGAGATTTGGGTCGAGGCGATTTATTATTTGCTGTATGATGCCATCATAAGGTTTTATTTTTGTGCGTGTGTAATGGGCCGAGATTATCAAAAATATCCAAGCCCCGGCAATTACATTTGATCGAAATTGTTCGTGTCGGATCCTTATAGTGTAAGGACCTTAAGTTCCAAATTTCGAGTTATTCCATTAATTGGGAGATGAGATATCGTGTACACAGACACACATACACACACATAAAGACCAATACCCAAAAACCATTTTTTGGACTCAGGGGACCTTGAAACGTATAGAAATTTAGAAATTGGGGTACCTTAATTTTTTCGGAAAGCAATACTTTCCTCACCTATGGTAATAGGGCAAGAAAAGTAAAAAAAAAAAAAAACGTAGCTATTTTATTATATTGCTCATTCGTTCGTGTCAGGTGATTCTATATGCCATTTTTACTTTCCTTGCCCTATTACCATAGGTAAGGGAAGTATTGCTTTCCGAAAAAAATTAAGGTACCCAAATTTCTGAATTTCTATACGTTTCAAGGTCCCCCGAGTCCAAAAAAGTGGTTTTTGGGTATTGGTCTGTATGTGTGTGTGTGTCTGTGTACACGATATCTCATCTCCCAATTAATGGAATAACTCGAAATTTGGAACTTAAGGTCCTTACACTATAAGGATCCGACACGAACAATTAATTTCGATCAAATGTAATTCAAGATGGCGGCTAATAAATGGCGAAAATGTTGTCAAAAACAGGGTTTTTCGCGATTTTCTCGAAAATGGCTCCAACGATTTTGATCAAATCCATACCTAGTCATTGATAAGCTATATCAACTGCCACAAGTCCCATATCTGTAAAAATTTCAGGAGCTCCGCCCCATCTATGCAAAATTTGATTTTACATTTTCAATTATCAGGTCTCAGATATAATTTGAACGAAAAATTTCGAGTGGAAAAGATTGAGCATTAAAATCTCTTCAATTAATGTCTAGTAACATTTTCACCTAAAATTGAAATAAGCTTGAAATTTGAGAAAATGTGATTATTCAATTGCAAACTGGTGGCAACTTACTGTTGATTCTATTAAATCATTCACTATGAAGAGATAGCAAACTTCGTGTGTCTCCAGCCTTATTGTCCTGTCACCAGCTAGCTTGGATCTTTGAATAGTTGACTTGAGATGTGCGGGAACACTAGCGTCAGGTGATAAATTTTCATAACGGCAAGGAAGTTGTGTGAGTGCGCCACACCAGATTTTGATAACTGTTCTAACAGCTTTGTCATTGGAAATGAAAAGATTATGTCTTGTGCATTCTGGAGCAAGACGGCATTTCAAGATGAGGTTTTCTGATTGTACATCACCATAGTCGCAGTGAGGGTCGTCAATATGCCTCCAGGTTGTGCAGGCTCATTCAGCTATGAACGGTTGAGGGTCTTCCACTTGCCAAAAGCTCTACTCCTGTTGTCAGTTGCCCCTCGAGCTTCATGCCAGTATTATCATGTATTGTAGAAAATCAATTTCTTAGCATCTTTGGAATTTTTTTTACAATCACCAATTAGTGGTAATACGTTGAGATGCTGGTAGTGGTGAATGTTGTACGGCTTAAGCAGTTTGAAGAAGAATCTTGGAGCTCTACATCCTCCTTCAGGGCAGTGCACCATTTGCTTTATTGGTGCATTAAAATGAAATATCTGTATCATTTTTATCATGATTGCATCATTTTTATCAATGATTTGTATAATTCTATTAACTCTCTAGGTCTCTGTGTGAATGTTCTACTCGAGGATAATACGGAACAGCCATATCCACTATTCATGAGGGTTGATTAAATAAGAATATCTGTAACTTCGTTCATACCAGGCAAATAATTTATTTTATGCAAATCTCCACAGTTCACAGATGAAACAAGGATCTACCTCGAATGTAAATGCTGTCTAAAGCACAATACTGTTTAGAAATACTATTGAAGGCTACAATTGTATGAGAATTGCTAGTCTATAAAGTATAACAATTTGCATAGTAAATTGTCTATAAAGTATAACAATTATTTGTATAGAAAATAACACAAACATAATTTGATAACAGGTATTTATAGAAATTGCTATCTTAAACCCTACTGGTCGTTTGTAGAGAAACGAGTTACTTGTACTAAAACTTAATACCAAATAATAATGTATGGTTTTGAAAAGAAAGCTTCTCTGATTGGTTCTTGTGGCACCTAATCGCGGTTAAAATTTGACAGGTCTTTTTGCAACCGAGCCTTATAATCTATAAATATTTTTTATTTTCTACAGGTTTCATAAATTGTCAATAATGTGAATGAAATATCTGATGGGGTAGGTTCCTTCTCAATCCGCCCATGTTTGTGGAATATATATACATCAAGTTTTTAAATAGTTTCAAACTAGTGAATAATTTATATGAACATAGAAAAAGCATAAATTTTAGTCATGATTATGCTTATTCTATATGATTAAAAAGTTATTTGGTAGCAACATTTTTGTAATAAGGGCTTGCAGGTAATCCCTCTACAATATTTCACAAAAAAATGTTTTGTTCACGTATCCTTAGTAATGTAATATTCTTCATTTATTATTTTTAAACTTGTTAGCAAACATCAACCTAGGAAGAATGGTTATTCTTTTAAACATTCGAGTAATTGGATTTTTATGATATTTCATTAAGATAGAAGTTGGCATAAGAATATTATTGTTTGAGATTACAAAATGGAGAAAATACCAACGTGTTTTCAATGACTTGAACCAATTTTGTTCCACCAATAAAATGTTTTAGTCTTGATAGAACGTTAGTCTTGCACGTGAGATTTGGGTCGAGGCGATTTATTATTTGCTGTATGATGCCATCATAAGGTTTTATTTTTGTGCGTGTGTAATGGGCCGAGATTATCAAAAATATCCAAGCCCCGGCAATTACATTTGATCGAAATTGTTCGTGTCGGATCCTTATAGTGTAAGGACCTTAAGTTCCAAATTTCGAGTTATTCCATTAATTGGGAGATGAGATATCGTGTACACAGACACACATACACACACATAAAGACCAATACCCAAAAACCATTTTTTGGACTCAGGGGACCTTGAAACGTATAGAAATTTAGAAATTGGGGTACCTTAATTTTTTCGGAAAGCAATACTTTCCTCACCTATGGTAATAGGGCAAGAAAAGTAAAAAAAAAAAAAAACGTAGCTATTTTATTATATTGCTCATTCGTTCGTGTCAGGTGATTCTATATGCCATTTTTACTTTCCTTGCCCTATTACCATAGGTAAGGGAAGTATTGCTTTCCGAAAAAAATTAAGGTACCCAAATTTCTGAATTTCTATACGTTTCAAGGTCCCCCGAGTCCAAAAAAGTGGTTTTTGGGTATTGGTCTGTATGTGTGTGTGTGTGTCTGTGTACACGATATCTCATCTCCCAATTAATGGAATAACTCGAAATTTGGAACTTAAGGTCCTTACACTATAAGGATCCGACACGAACAATTAATTTCGATCAAATGTAATTCAAGATGGCGGCTAATAAATGGCGAAAATGTTGTCAAAAACAGGTTTTTCGCGATTTTCTCGAAAATGGCTCCAACGATTTTGATCAAATCCATACCTAGTCATTGATAAGCTATATCAACTGCCACAAGTCCCATATCTGTAAAAATTTCAGGAGCTCCGCCCCATCTATGCAAAATTTGATTTTACATTTTCAATTATCAGGTCTCAGATATAATTTAAACGAAAAATTTCGAGTGGAAAATATTGAGCATTAAAATCTCTTCAATTAATGTCTAGTAACATTTTCACCTAAAATTGAAAATAAGCTTGAAATTTGAGAAAATGTGATTATTCAATTGCAAACTGGTGGCAACTTACTGTTGATTCTATTAAATCATTCACTATGAAGAGATAGCAAACTTCGTGTGTCTCCAGCCTTATTGTCCTGTCACCAGCTAGCTTGGATCTTTGAATAGTTGACTTGAGATGTGCGGGAACACTAGCGTCAGGTGATAAATTTTCATAACGGCAAGGAAAGTTGTGTGAGTGCGCCACACCAGATTTTGATAACTGTTCTAACAGCTTTGTCATTGGAAATGAAAAGATTATGTCTTGTGCATTCTGGAGCAAGACGGCATTTCAAGATGAGGTTTTCTGATTGTACATCACCATAGTCGCAGTGAGGGTCGTCAATATGCCTCCAGGTTGTGCAGGCTCATTCAGCTATGAACGGTTGAGGGTCTTCCACTTGCCAAAAGCTCTACTCCTGTTGTCAGTTGCCCCTCGAGCTTCATGCCAGTATTATCATGTAAACAGTATTGTAGAAAATCAATTTCTTAGCATCTTTGGATTTTTTTGCAATCACCAATTCACCAATCAGTGGTAATACGTTGAGATGCTGGTAGTGGTGAATGTTGTACGGCTTAAGCAGTTTGAAGAAGAATCTTGGAGCTCTACATCCTCCTTCAGGGCAGTGCACCATTTGCTTTATTGGTGCATTAAAATGAAATATCTGTATCATTTTTATCATGATTGCATCATTTTTATCAATGATTTGTATAATTCTATTAACTCTCTAGGTCTCTGTGTGAATGTTCTACTCGAGGATAATACGGAACAGCCATATCCACTATTCATGAGGGTTGATTAAATAAGAATATCTGTAACTTCGTTCATACCAGGCAAATAATTTATTTTATGCAAATCTCCACAGTTCACAGATGAAACAAGGATCTACCTCGAATGTAAATGCTGTCTAAAGCACAATACTGTTTAGAAATACTATTGAAGGCTACAATTGTATGAGAATTGCTAGTCTATAAAGTATAACAATTTGCATAGTAAATTGTCTATAAAGTATAACAATTATTTGTATAGAAAATAACACAAACATAATTTGATAACAGGTATTTATAGAAATTGCTATCTTAAACCCTACTGGTCGTTTGTAGAGAAACGAGTTACTTGTACTAAAACTTAATACCAAATAATAATGTATGGTTTTGAAAAGAAATTGGATCTATTCTATGAAAAATCTGGTATAGTTGTATTTGATTTTGGACAAGTTTTCGAATACCGTACAGTAACAAAACATAGCTGTATAAGGAAAACACGATATGATATTATAATCACTTGAAATCAATGAGTGATTAGAAATAATATGCAGCACTACACAGGTGTCTCACTGATAACAATAATTATTACAACTACAGTAATTTAGTCGAAAGCGATTCAATACTCTTAGAAATAAACGACAGAAAAAATACTCAATGATGATCGTTTTCAATGAAACTAAAATTATTCTAGCAAGTTTCTAATAATAGTCGTTGAATGGATTTCTCAAGGGACGTTCTGGGATTTGCAGAGTTCAGTTTATGAAGATTTTACATTTTCTAGATCTGTAGCTACTGGAATATTTTCGATACAAATTAAATGAAAAGTATTCCATAGAATATGTATTCTATGAATGAAGAGAGTAATGCAGATAGATAAGTATTATTTCATAAGGAATACTGGATCCAAAAAAAAAATATCCATTAGGAACCTCATTTTATTTGATTCGGAAAAATTATTGCAGATTCAATTTTTTAATGAAATTGAAATGAACAGTAGAAATATTATTATTATAGTACCGGTAGAAATTTGTGGAAATTTACAAATACACGCGAATATTTTCATTCATACGACTCTCATCTATCTCACACAGAACCCAACTGAAGGTCCTTTCGCCCAAAATACTGAACAATCATAATAACAATAAAGTAGGTACTAGATAACAACTATAGCACTAAGCAAAATTACAAAACTATTCAACACTACAGTATTCAAAAAGGAAATATTGCCTATGAAACACATTAGTGTGATAAACTATACTTAAACTTAATACTATGTGAAATAACCTTTTCTTTGTACGATTAGCTTTCACAAGTCATGAAAAAATTAAGCCAAATAATCACACGTGTAGATTACCATAAATATGCTAAAGATGAATATGGTATTCACTTATTGCATAAAGCACATTATACAGAGTATAAAATGCAAAATAAAAAAAAAACTGCTTCGAATAACTGTGAAGCCAGAACAGCATTTAAAAAATCAAACAAAAACTGGACTTATCGCAAAAATAAACAAAAAAATTCTAAAAATCGCTAAATTGACAAAAAATATTCTTCTGAAAAAATAAAGAAAATTTATAATCTTTAATAACTTATTTTCATAAACAAGTTTATCAATTATATAATCTATAAACAGAATAAATCAACAATTATTACAAACAAGAATATTGGTGTTCATGGGTGCATTTCAAGAACGATCACTCATACTTGGCAGAAAATTATAGAACCTGAACACAGAAGATCTAAGATTCCATTGTGAAAAAGGAATGCTATGCAAAATTCCAACTTTTTACAGATTGTATTTTTATTTTGGTGATCCACTGACAATGTTGAGCTCGTTGAAGTTGGATTGGATAATTGTATAACCTATTAACCATTAGAAAAGTGAAAAACTTTTCTACAAATTGTAAAAGCTCTTATTTAGTAAGACAGAGTTGGAATCGAATAAGTCAGTTGCTTACAAATCTAATCAATAAATATTTATTCTTACAGGATGACTAGCACTGCTGACTCAAAGAGGATTCCCACATATCAGTATCAGTGAACGTGTACGGCTCAGTAAGAATATTATTCCCTTGAGTTCGTTCTAATGGAAATATTCCCACTCAGCCCGGTCGGGCAAGTATGAATAGTCAGTCCTATTAGAACCTTTGGGAATAATATTCTCACTGAAAATAAATATTCGTTAAAATATAATTCCAAGAGTTCTAATGAGACTATTCCCGGACGAGCGTGTGTAAATAGTCCTATTGGAAGTCATGGAATTATACATTCACTGTACCGCACAAGTGTACGGTACAGTGAGAATATATTATTCTTATGGCACTATTCACACCACCGCGACTCAAATCTATATTTCACTACCTCCGTGAAGAAAGCCGTAGTGCATTCGTGTGACGTCAGCAAAGGAAGGGCTCCACCAATAAAAACACTAGCTGATATAGATCAGCTTAAATCAACGAAATTTTTATTGATGTAGGAGCCCTACCTATGCTGACGTCACACGAATGCACTACGGCTTTGTTTACGGAGGTAGTGCTCAAATCCAGTAGCGAGTACCAGTTTTTCTATCCCCCCAACTTGACTTATTAAAAATTGTGTAATAAGAGGTTTATTTTGATCAATTTTTTCAATGACATAAAATGAGAAATTTACTACTTTTTCAACGTGTTTTCGTTCATATTCACGATATTTCACTTCAAATCCTAATCTCACTTTTTGAGGGAATAGGACACTCAAGTCGCATGTCTCTTGGCCACTCGACATACTGCATACTGGTCACCTAGAGACGTGAGACTTGAGTATCCTACATTTACAATTGAGATTAGGATTTGAAGTGAAATAGCATGAATATAAACGAGAGAACGTTCGAATTTGTTGAAAAAGTAGTGAAGTTTTTTTATAGGTATCATAAAAAGTTTGATTGAAATAAGCCTTAAAATACACAATTTTCAATAAATCAAGTCGAATGGTTCAAAATACAGGTACTCGCGACTGGAGTCGTACGATTTGAATTGCGGTAGTGTGAGTAATGAGTTCTAATTCTAATGGAACTATTCCCGGTTTTCCGAGAATGCATAGTCCCATTAGAAATCATGGAGTTATATTTTCACTGCACACTGATATGTAGAAATCCGCCTTCAGAAACACATTTGAAAATGTTCCCAGGTTGGCAATTTTCAGGCTGCGCAGCAACCAAAAACAACTCGATTATTAAATGCTAACAATTGTCGTCTATAAAATCTATAAAACCGGCGACGGCAATCATTGTGAGGCTGAGATCACCGATGATTGTCTTGGAGGGACCTTAGCAGCAGGTCTATGCTGGCAGTGATGCGTTGCAGCAGGATGACCCCGGCCAGCAGACAGGGCAGTGTCACCGCCAGGGAGATGCCCTCGAAGATCAGCTTCGGCGCAAACACCTTCCACACCATCAGGTGGCGAGAATGGATCACTGCCGCCAGCATACAGGTGAACACCTGAGCACAAACACCAAACAATGCATTGTCACAGACAAGTGAACACATGACAATCACACACCAATCAATTCTTTCAAAACAAGAATACATGTAGGCCTACCATACCGTAGGGTTTTCAACAGGTGCCATTTTAATGCACTATTATTGTACAACGCACAATTTACAACTTTCTCTTCTGAAAGGTGTGTGATTAAGAATGATTGAATAAATAAACGTTGCATTAAAACTAAATACTCATTAAAAAAGGATGCCACTTGAAGATATTATTATTATTGTAGGTACAACAATTGTACAAAAATTGTAGAGGAAGATTTTAAAAATATTTTTGTCTAAAAACGGTTGAATATCTTCAACGGTTATTGAAATACAAGCGATATAGCAAAACTCTGAAAATTTTGGCGGCCATCTTGTTTCCGAGGTGTTGGCCTGTGATTTCGACTTATCATCATCACGATCCTTATTATGCTAGACCTAACTAAGAAATTGAGACATCTTTCACGGCTGTTACCAAAAAATGACAACGGAATGACATTTGCTCCCGGACTATAAGTCCCGAGCTCGGAAACCGGCCCTATGTGTCATGGCACAACCAATGCTCAGACATGAATGAATAGGTTCATTTCTTAGATAGGGGTGAAGTTGAAGAGCTTTTTCCCGACCAAGAGCCGGCCAGAATAGCCGAGACGACTAAGGCGTTGTACCCTCAGTCTGATAGCACTACCTGGTCGTGATATTGAACACCAATGTAGGCATGGAACGTTTGATCATCTCATAAATCACCCAAGCACTTCTCATGACCCACGCACAAGCTAAGCTCATGTGAGCATCATACGCAATAAAAAATACTTATAATTTGATTGTATGGTAAGAGATGTGGTATTTCTCCATAGTTGAAAGAATTGAGACATCAACGTCTTGTTCTTTCAAAAAAAAACTTATAAGAGGAAAAATTGAAGGTTATTTCTATCATAAATCTTTGTAATAAATATATTAATGAATCTTAATAAATCTAGCCATAGCAAGTCAAGGAAACTGAATAAAAGAGAGTATTATTAATTTATTATAATAATGCACTCATGGTAGATACCAAAAATATTTATTAAAAAAAGTGTTTCTATAGGAGGAATTTGTAAGATAAAACTTCTCTCAAAACTCTCTAATATGCAAATAAAAGAATCAGTAAGTGAAAGATGAATGAGAAATGTGTGTAGAGAAATAAGGACAACATAAATTTCAAGGTAACTTAACACTAGTAACGCGTAAATGATGAAAGTTTTGGAAAATTCTTGACGTATAATTTATTTAAGTACAGCAGATGCATCTGGGAGAATTTCAAACTCAACCAAACATACGATTCAATAATATTTGTAACTAATTCCTTCAATGAAAAATACGGCAACTACAGAGTTTCCAAAGTTACACATTCATAAAAAATAAATATATTCGAGTGTGTTGGAAAAGAAGAAAATATATTATTGACATACCCTTAGGCCTTGGAATAGGATGTATCTGATAGTAAGAGAGAAGACAGCTCTGGCCAACAAGGACTCGCGCTCGAAGAGCATCATCTCGGCCCTCTTCACTTCTGACGAGTCCTTATCGAACAGCAATTTAGGAGCGATTGCATTCAAAGTGAATGGTGCGATCAGTAGTAATGGCAGTAGGATCGCATGAATCTGCAAAATGAAAATAATGAATAGTTTCACTCTAAAAATAGAAAACTCCATTATTGATAACGAACAAAGAATAATCCATAGAAAATCAGATTGTTTGGAAATCAACCACATCTTACTATCAACGTAACAAATTTAGACGAAATTCAGGTAGGCATATACTCGCCCGAGCATGTGTTATCTCCAGACGTTATTACTTAGCTCAAAGAACTCAACTGGTTAAACGAGCCAACAAATCTGTTCTGTGGTACATAATAGTGACTCTTTTAGATTCTTTCGTTTCATTGTCAGCCTTTTTGTTTCTCCTGCTTCAACTTTATCTCCTACTCAGATAGGAATAAATTATATTGTACTAGGTAAATTACAACAATGTACAATAGTTAGATAACATATATTCACCATAGATTTAAAATTATACTTCGAAAATACAAAATATATGATTAATCAAATCATCGTTAATTGTCATAAAACATACAATATGTTGAGACAATCGTCATTATTAATTAAAAAATGAAAATACGAGTTGAAGAACTCAACCATCACAGATAAAACTTATACTACACACTACAATCCACACATAACTAAAACAATAATGGATTAATTTGAATAGTTTTGTAAGATTTGCAAGGAGAGCTCTTCATGTATGCAGACGACACTGCTTTGATAGTAGCCCATAAAAATTTCGAAATAGCCGAAAAATTGATTCAAGATGACTATAATAATATTCTTCGATGGTCACATGATAGGAACTTGATTATAAATAAATCCAAGACAGTGGTCCTACACTTCAAAACACCCCATACTAAAAGTTCTTAATTCTCCAGTTATAAAAAATCATGATTGTGTCTTTATTTGAATAATTATGATCCCTGCACATGTATCCCTTTAAAAGTTACAAATAACACCCGTTACCTTGGTGTAATCTTGGATGATAAACTAAAATGGGAATCACATATAGATTATATTTCGAAAAAGTTACGTGCAATCAGTGCTTAAATCTTCTTTTTACAAAGAAATATACCACCAGATTGTCTTTATCTAATTTATAAATCATTATCAGAATCCTTAATTAGGTGTGGCATCGAGGCTTGGGGATGTGCTGCAAACTATCTATTAGACAGGGTAGAGCGTATCCAATTCAGAACCCTCAAATGTCAGTATCTAACCGATTAAATTTCACAATTCATGATAAACACTCCGTTCAACGATTTTTTCACACATTCACTCCAAAAAAACTATCTATATAAGTTAGCATTAATGTACAGAAATAATTATTCTTACCGACAATTTTTTTTTTTTTTTTTTTTTTTTTAGATTACGTCCTAAAGACTCCAGTCATGGAGTATAAGACAAGTCATGTTATTACATAATAATTCTAACACTAAGTAGTTCAACCTAGTTTAGGTTTGAAAGGAATTCTTGTACACTATAAAAAGCTTTATCAACTAGATATTTTTTCATTTGTTTTTTGAAAATCTTCAAATCATCATTACTTTTCAAGATTTGAGGTAGCTTGTTATAAAATTTCCTACCAATATAATCTGGTTTTTGTTCAAATAACCTACTATTGTGACCCATTATATGATAATCTGCTCTGTTTCGCCATGTTAATTTCCTGTCCAATAAAATTCCCAAGAATGCTACTTTCTCTTCTTGGTCTAATTCATTTTCCTCTACAAACACATTTATTTCTCTATCCTCTACTGAATTATATTTACTTTTGAATTGTAGGAATTGACATTTCTTACTATTTATTGTTAATTGCTTTTGCTTCAAGAATTGGACAATTGACTGTACTCCAGTAAAAGCATTTATTTCTAGACTATCTAATAAATAATTGTTAAAGATAAGCGACGTGTCATCAGCAAACAACAGAGCTCTGTGATCTTTTAACTCTTTTGGTAATTGGTTCACATACAACAGAAACAGTAAGGGACCCAGAATTGAGCCTTGAGGTACTCCAGCCTGGACCTCCAGTTTTTGAGATTTAATTTTTACTATTTCATTCCCATCCACCTTGGTAAGCTCAACACACTGGTTTCTACCTATGAGATATGATTCAAACCATTTTAGTTCTATACCATTCACACCTACAGTTTTTAGTATTTCCAATAATATTCTATGGTTCACACAATCAAAAGCTTTGGATAAATCAAGAAATATTGCGGCTGCCTTCTCACCTGAATCTATTATATCTATTAGTCTTTCAACAAGGGATACTATTGCAGTCTTAGTAGATTTCCCTTGCTGTTCATCACATATGAAATTAATTTCTTCCAGGTGCATCAATAACCTATTTAAAACTACTCTTTCAAAAATTTTACTTATTACATTTAGAATACTAATGGGTCTATAATTTTCAACTCTTTCAGAATCACCGCTCTTGAAAATTGGCAAAATTTTTCCTTGTTTCAGATCATCAGGGAAAATACCCTGCTCTAGTGAAGTATTAAGGAGATGCAATAAAGGGTCCAGTAATCCATTTTCACATTCTTTTAAAATTTTGCTTGAGACCCCATCCAATCCTACTGTTTTTTTGTTATTCAAATTTTTTATTATTCTTGACAACTCATCTCTTGATAATGGATGAAATTTAAATACCTTTTCAATTGGCTCAGCATTTAATGTAGTTGTATTATAAGTATTAGTGTTCAGTGACTTTTGGAGATTATATGCAACCTGTTGATAATATTTATTGAAAAAGTTACAAATGTCTATACTATCATCCATATAATTTCCATGTTCATCGATTATCCTAGGGACATTAGTAACTGTATCCTTTTGAGCTGCTCTCCTATTTCTATTAATTACCTCCCAAACAGCAGAGTTAAAATTGGTACTAGTTGTTAATATTTTAGCTGTTTTCTTACACTTAGCTTTCCTCACTTCTTTTGCATAGTTTTTCTTTAGACATTTGTATTTGACCTCACTCGGAACATCCATCACTAATTTAAATTCCTCATAAGCTTCCCTAACAATATTTCTTTGAGTAAGGATATCTTCAGTTATCCATTCATCTACTTTGTTTAATTTACTTTTTACTTTGACTTTTTTTATCGGACAGCATACACTAATGTGAAATCTTAGAGTATCAATGAATTGCTTATATTTGTAATTTAGGTTACAACTGTTATAAACACTACTCCAATTTTCTTGAAGCAGTTCCTGCTTCAAACAATTTATATTTCCTAGCTCATATTGCTGAATTTCTTTCACAAAAGTTTTTTTTCTGCTTGGATTCTGGCCCTGCAACTTAACATCTAAAATTTGATAGTTATGATCTGATAGATCTGAGCTACCTAACCTGACATTACAACCTTCTATATTTGTGAGGATATTATCAATAATTGTCTGTGAAGTTCGAGTTACTCTTGTATATTCGTGGACCTTAATTTCTAAATTATTCATATTAATAATATCTCTAATATCCTCTGTCATTTTATCCTGCCTGGCAAAATCGGTATTGAAATCTCCTACCACTATAACATTTGTGAAACGAGCGGTTGTAATTTCCAAAAGTGTATGGAGCAGCTCACAAAATTTTTGCCAGTCTCCGTTTGGTGACCTATAGATACCTAACACTGCTACCTCAAATCGATCATCAATTTTTAACCTTAGTCCCGTCACCTCTAAATCCATCTCAACAGAAAATCTCTTAACAAAATCCATTTCATAAGTTTGGGTATGTTTAGCATTGCTAGTGAATATACATACACCACCACTTCTATGAGCTACTCTACAAAATTCTGATCTCAGTGAATAGCCTGGAATCCTAACTTGATTTATTTCCTTTATTTTTAAGCCATGCTCTGTGAAAATAACAATGTCAGGATCCTGCAGTTTAAGAAATACTTCTAATCTGTCAATTTTGTTGCGAAGATACTGAATATTTTGATGATAAATACTAAAAACCTTACCATATTGTGCTACTCTATCTCTAGCATTTGTAGCTATTTCCCTTTCCCTGTTTTGAGCCAATTTACTAAAAAATCGTTATTTGTTTTTTTGACTGTTTTTAAACCAGAGGATTGCAAACGGCTTTCAATCAGCTCTGTCAATCTATTACAGAAGATTACTTTTCCAGATCGATCTAGATGCAACCCATGATTAGTGAAGTTATGTCTTTTCAGCCTTTCATTTAGAAAACAAATCCCCAGTTGTTTAGAATTCTTATTTTTTAGGCTGTTGATTGTATTATGGATTGATTTGTTTGTCAAATTGATTGCTTCATTTAATTCTGGCCTATCAAACCTATTAGGAATAGTACTTATTATTAAGTTTGTTTTTTTGCTGAGTGGCACAATTTCCTTGATTTTTTCTGTTACTTGAGGAAGATGATTCAAGTTAGGTTCATTTATATTATTTGAGCCACCCAGTACAATTAGATAGTCATTTTCATCAAAGTCTTTAGTTTGTTCCCTAGCTGACTCTACAACTGCATTAATTGATGCACTTGGCTTGAAAAAACATTGGACATCAAATTTGTTTTTTAATCTTTTATCAAGGAGATCACTGCAATCACGTCCATGACTGGACGTCAGTAGCAGAACTCTCCCTTTCCTATCTTTATTTCCTCAGCTATATTTTTGGTTGCTGTCTTCAAAACCTCACTGTACGTTTTATTTCGACCATTTTCAGAGCATTTCCCATCATTTAGGTTAGATTCTATTTTTTTGCATTTGGACGGAGGTTCTATCATACATTTAGTATTATCAAATTTAGATTTTAGTTTCTTTATTTCCTCCGACATTAGACTACATTGATTTTTTAGATTTAGTATTTCTTTTTATGGTCTTCATCTTGTAATTTTATAATCAGTTCCAAAGATTTAATTTCTTCTACCATCCCTAACCTTTCTTCCTCAGACGTTTTTAGAGTTACTTCTAATTGGTTTTTTAAATTAGTGTGGCTACTTTGTAGTTGAGCAACTTTTTCGGCTAAAGTAGTTTGAAGAACTGGGGTTTTTGGTTTTGGCGTTTTTGAATTTTGGTTTTGGGAACGCGTAAGTACTCCCGCTATGTTTACATTTCTATTATTAACCTTTGGTGTTCTACTTGAGCTCATCTTCCTATCTAAGAAATTATATTACTTGCAATAATAATAATTGATTTATAAATGATAGGATTTTAATTTGGTTATAATTTTAGTCAAGTAAACTATCTATGTTTATTTTTAAATCTCGAAAACCTAACCTCTAAACGGTGTTTGGCTTATTAAAATAGAATTAAGAATTAAAATCTAAAACAAAATGATAAAACGTGATCAAGAAACAATTAATAATGAAATAAACACAAAATTTGTACTTATCCGTGACTATTTATAACACAAAATCTTCCAAAACCCAGGAGCGAAATTATGTAGTACTTTCATTCACAACCTCTCAAGGTCAATTCTTACAATTTGCACCTATACCTCAATATAATCTAAGAGCATTCAGTGTATATTCAATTCCTAGATATAATAAATTGTACGGAAAAAGATAATTGAAATACACTATTCCAAAACTGTTTAATTTGCTCCCTATCATCATCCGAGATTACTCCAAGGAAGATATTTTCCAACTTGTCATTGTGAATGACTTTCATTTGTGACACTACTGCTACAATACTTTAGTCTAGATAGAGAAAAATCATTAATTTTTTGCTTTTTTTTCATTTTTATAATTAGGACTACATAAATATGAGTTTGCTGGTAAAATGAATTTTAGTATTTGTGAAACACCGCCGCCTTAGAGTGACTAACTAATTTTTCATAATATATATTTATATATCAAACAATTTTCATATACTATATGGATAGATAATTAACGTTTGAGACTCCCAATCATTTATTGTATTTTTTGTTTAGTATTATCCTTAACTCTGAATAAGATTAATTAATATCTTTTGATGCTTACTTACTATAGAGTATCAAGTTTATTTTATTTTAAATTTAATTTAGTTTTATGATTTGAAGTTTTTGAGTTTTCCATTTTTTTCAATTTCCATTAACCCTATAGCACCCTATTAATCATCCTTAGTTCATCTAATACCCCATACTCCTTTTTAAATTCCTAAACTCCCAGTTACATGAAACAAAATTTTTCCTTAGTTTATTGTTAAAGTTAGCATTCATTCTATTTATGTATTTTATTATTTGTAGGCACCTGCTGTAAAATCTATTAGGTTTAGCGGGACCAATTTTGTAATGCTTTTTACTGAATAAAATGATTGATTGATTGATTACTCACAACCACTGCACGCAATAATAAAGAAAAGATAGTATACGTAGATATCTCATGGTATAGATAGTTCATGTTCCAAATTTCACGCCGATTTTTTGTCAACTTGAACCGATTACTGTCGACTTTTGAGTATTATATATTACTGTTTTGGCCCGGTGAGAGTGTAAGAACAGCACAGTATGAGAGACTGCCAGTGTCAGATAGCTTCACGAGAAAGAACTACTAGGATTTGGCTTGA
Source organism: Nilaparvata lugens (assembly GCF_014356525.2). Classification (NCBI taxonomy): domain Eukaryota; kingdom Metazoa; phylum Arthropoda; class Insecta; order Hemiptera; family Delphacidae; genus Nilaparvata; species Nilaparvata lugens. The sequence goes on along the minus strand of NC_052505.1, from coordinate 16,335,679 downwards.
GTTAACAGTGAAATTTGGATCATAAACGTCCTATACCATAGGATATCTTCTTATGCTATCTTTTCTCAATTGATCACAATACTCACCATCTGAGAACAGAAGGTATTAGCTATAACAAGTAGACCAGGAATAACATAGGATTCGAGGTTTGTGCCGGCCGACATGATGAAGGCGGAGTCCCAGTGCAGAGCTGAGAACACAGCCTGATGTCCCGTGCTGTAGAAGTAATGCACGGCTGACAATCCCCAGCAAACGATTATCCACCATGGAACCTCAAACAATTGAGCTGCAACAAATTGTATCCTCTATTATAAATTGATTGTGAATCATTATATTGAAGAAAATTACGCATACTCTTAAGATTTACATCTCGATTCTGTTAGCAACCTAAACCATATTCGGACTATTATTATCAGAATTAGGGAGAGAAACAGTTTTTGGTTTATCCTGTTAATTCTTTCCCAATCATCAATTTGATATTGTGATTGTGGAATGGATAAACGTAAAACGTACGGTAATCCTCAAGTGATGAGTTGAAGATGCACAACACATCTCTCAAGAAAGTGATAATTTACTTCAGTAAGTATTTGATCGTTCTACTGTTTTGACATTTTATTTCATCTCTTGTATGTAACGAGTTTAATTTTACAGAGCTGTTTGACAAAGTTAGTTTTGTTTTTGAAAGCTTCCCAAAGACTCTTATCAAAGTATAGAAATTGTAAAATATTGACAAAACACAAAAAAGATTACACACGAAACACATCGAAAAACGACACAGAAAAAGATTTCAAACCAGAGTTTATAAATATATACTATTTATATCGACTAATGAAATATATATCGTTACATGATATAATGGAAATTTTTCATAATAGAGATTCAAGACTAATTTTATTAACCATCAGGCTACAAGAGCAATCGGCAAGTCATAATTTTAAAAGTACACACAATTGGATAGAAAATTATGTATCATGGTTGAATCTAAAAAGAGTTTTATAGTTCTCAACTATTGGTTGTGATAGTATCTGGTAAAGTTTCCTCTTCCTCACACGAATTAGTTGAGCCATCTTACTATGAGCAAAAGTTGAAAAACTGCTTTAGACTAGACTCACCTTTTTTGAAGCATTTGCTTCAAAAGTTGAACAAATGCTCCAGTTTATTCATACAATATTTTGAGTATAAGCTTTTACTTTTGAGCAAATGCTCAAACTATTTTTCTGATGAGCATGAGCAAAAGGTTTTGCTCACGTTTATTCATAGAAAATGAAGCATATGCTCAATACTTTAGAAGTAGTCTATAAGCAGATGCTCAACTTTATTCATATGACCCAATGTTTCTACTGTTCCTGGTATTATATGCATGGAAGTCTTCATGAATGGAAGATTAGTCTGAGTGAGAGATTAAAAATATTGTGGTATTTCATTATATTCCACATAAATGTGATACACTTGCGATGAGAGTGAGCACTTACCAAAAATGATTGTTTTGTTCTGTCGAAGTATAGCATAGATGGCGGCGAGTAGAATGAGTGTGACAAGGAGCAGCAGGATGGAGGCAGCCGTTGATTGGCCCAACAGCAGCGCACCCAGCAGACTCAGGAAGACAATTGCGTTCACGAAAGTGGCACTGTACACTGTTGCTAGGCCGAACACGACTGGGTAGCCCTTTACGTCACCACCTGGCATAAATAGTAATATAAACTGTGAGTATAGAGTCTCAACTAAGCAAATTTCAACTATAATTATATATATTATATGATTTTTCTAAATAGTTTATCAAGTACATATTTATTTATTTAGCGTATGGCAGATACACAACACATAATTATAAAGCTCTTGAGTCTCAAATACCTACATATTATACACAGTATAGGTATTTCCAATTTTTTTGAGATGTTTTGTGGTTTTTGGTCAGGAGAACATAAGTTTTTCTGGCCGCCATCATTTGCTAGTTCATTTAGCGTTAATCAATGTGCACCATGGAGGCGAACTAGCGTTACACATATTTGAGTTATAAATAATAAAACTGATAAAAAATAAAACTAAACAATTTTGAAGTTAAAAGTACATAAACTAAAATAGACATAGGAAAACAATATGATTTAGGGCCGGTTTCCGAGCTCGGGATTTGGCTAAGTCCTAGACTTTAAACAACTGGAGTCAGATAATTGGCTTTCCGAAACGAGGCGTAGTCGCAGTAATTGTCATAGTCACGTTTGAATTAAATTTCAAAAAAAAAATAGAAAATTAAACACAAAATAGAATAAAGAAAAAATAGTGTGAAGTTTCAGCTATTTAGAATAATTTAGAAATGTTTAATTTCGTCAAGGAAAAACGTTTCAAATTATAAAAATGAGAAAATAAGAACTGTGACTACTGTTATAAAAACTGCGACTACGCCCCGTTTTGGAAAGCGAATTTTCTGACTCCAGCTGTTTTAAGTCTAGGACTTAGCCAAATCCCGAGCTTGGAAACCGGTCCTAAATATCTCCATTAAATTAATCAAGTATGATAAAATAGCTTGATTGATGTTTGCCATTTGTAAACGTTTATAGTAAACACGGTATTCAATTCAATGAAGGTTGGTAATCTTCAATTACCAACAATTCAATTGTCTTGTTTTCTCAGACACATTAGTCAACATAAATATGGACTATAGTGAGCTCCACGTTATAATGGCAGAGTTTGATTAGCAATGGTATTGCTATCCTTGTCTATCATTCAACAAAGCGGATAGCGCTATCTCTTTCTCGATTTGCTCTGTTGCCAGATCGTCTTTTAACAATGTAGAATGAATAATTAATTAACAAAATATTTCATCTTAATAATGAAAATTCATCATGAAATTATTGAAGAATATAATTTCTTGCCTAATTAACAAAGATTGATTATTTTAATAATTAAATCAATTATCAATAATTGATTATTTTAAACGAGAATGAACCGTTAATATTACATCAATAAACCTGTATCAGTTACCGTCTATAGAATACATTGAAAAGACAGAGGATCGGCAACGTTTTTCTCCTATCTTTCTCCACTGCCATTATAACGTGAACCTCACTATAGTTTTTTATATAAGTGGCTAGAACATTTTTCATCTCAGAAACCAAGATGATCTGGGATGGAGCTAGTTGATCAATGGAACGCATCATAGATGAATTAATCTAAATTCTTACAAATGTGAAAATATAATTTCAATGAGTTCTAATGGCACTATTCATATTTGCTTGACCGGGCTGAGTGGAAATAGTCCCTTAAGAGCTCGTAGGAATAATATGTTTACTGTACCGGTCACACATACTGATACTGATGTGATGTATTTACTGATACATATTAGTGTACACTGATACAGATAGGGAGTTCAAAATAACACTTGGGGAATTATTCCTTATTGAATTATGTCCATACAAATTGGCGGACTTCCTTTATGTATATTATGCGAAATGTGTTGCTATCTTACCTGTTGCGTTTGGTAGATGAAGTATATTAGTAATATTAGTTTATTATTATAGAAATTACTAGTGCTCTTTTTATACTTTTTTACATAAACACAACTAGTTTCGAGCACTCATATTTTTCAAAATGATAAAATAATATTATTCAGGGTGGCTACCTATTTTAAAATAAAAAAATCATGAGTAATTCCCGGTTTTCCAGAGTAAAATTGCAAATTTTCCAGGTAGAGTATCGCGGTATTTGAGGAATACGATACATTCGTAAAGAATTTATTATGGAAATATTCAGTTTGATCTTCCATGACAAATTGCGAATAGCATATTTAAATTTCCAAATATAGGTATTGATAATTTTTGATATGACAAGAATATCGATGTTTTTAGATATTTTTTTAGGATAGGTAGTTCAAAAACATTGCCAATTATTATTGCTAGCCACTAAGTATTTTTTTCACTTAGTTTATTGTTACCGTACACTTCTTTACTAAAATAATTGGAATTTATTAAAAATTCACGAGTAATTCACGGTATTTTTCCCGGTTAATGAAATCATGAGGAATTTAAGGTTCTCCCGGTTTTCCCGGTAGGTGGCCACCCTTTTATTATCTCATATGTAAATATGGGTTATGGTACTCACCAGTGCGCCTAACCATCAGTTCCTTGAGCTGATGAAAGAGTGCAGGAACCAGGTTGTCGGTGGGGATGACAGTGGAGTTGGTGAGGTGGTAGACGCTGAGAGGACGGACAAAGAGCACCAGCAGGCCACCGAGAGCCGTGAGCACGACAGTGCGAGGCAACAGTCTCAACTGCCAAGGCACAAATAGCTTTCCCTGCGTCTCGAGAGGCAGCGCGTGGAGAATCCAATAACCACCGAGACTAACCACCGAGATGGTGGGCGCGTAGCGGCTGACAAGCACCGTCGGCGAGAAGCCAACCAGGTTGCCGAGGCTGCGCAGACAGATGCGGCACGCCACGATGAACACCGACAAGCACAGTATTGTCACCAGGCACTGTGATGAGTTCGACATCAGTCGCTTGGTAGGCACTGGCATGCACTCCATCTGCTCCTCGCGGCAACGCCAGTACCTCGTCGAAACTCTCAACACCACGCTTAACAACATCGATAGCACCATAACCTTCCCTCGCGCTGATCCCACTACACTCCTAAAACTGAACGTATCAGCCACCTTCTTTTTCGTCTTCTCTGGCTTCACTTCAAACACCGAGAACCAAACTAAAGTCAACATCAAGAATATTATCACAGACGACTCTTCAACAATGTAGCTGTTTGAAAACACACCCACTACCGACAAGAGTATGATGATTCTGGAGGCGAAGTGCAGCCAGTCGGGAGTCTTGCTCAAGCCATACCAGTTGCCGGCGATCGAAGGCCAGTGATGAACTACTGTCACTGCCATGATTATTATCGAACTAGTTCCAGAAGCAAAGTACAGTGAAGTTTCGATCTGATTAATGATATTGAAATGTTTGAGGCCGACAACAAGAGCAATTGAGAGAAACACTGCCGTGTAGGCGAAATATAACAGTTTTCCTCCAATAATGCTCTGAAATCTATCTCCAGGTATACCATCAACTAACAGAAATGTGAAGGCTAATGTAAGGAAGACTATGATTAGGCCGCGAGACATGGAGAACGAATCGAACCGAACCCAGATCTCTTCACACATTTGCCGCAGTGATCTCAAATAATCCTGACTCTCCAAAATAAACTTGTCCAATTCGTAGGTAGTGAGCAAGTTTTCCATTTGCATTCTCATTCTGTGATATTGTTCCAAATACTTTTCCAACTTCTCAGCGGGCAATTGGGAGTTGCCTTTAGAGTACTCCTGCATGTAGAGTGTGACTTGTTTTATGTTGGCCCACAGAGCAGATGCAACAACTTTCCAGTTGGATGCAATGTCGGAATTGTTGCCAGATACAGGAATTACGTTCAGAATAACAGAGCCTAAATTTGAAAAGGGGATGGGGACTCCTAGTATGGTTGCGAGCGTGGGCACAATGTCGACTTGTCTGACACTGTTGGCAGTTGATGTGTCGCTTTCGAAGTCGGGCGCCAAGAGAACATTGCCGGGCGAGTACGCGAACATGGCTGCAGTGATCTCCGGCTCACTGTCTCCCCCGTGGTCACCTGAAGCATAAAATACGAAAATATGAAATTCATACAAACAAAAAATTGCAAATTACTTACATTTAAATCTGAGGAATCAATACGAACAATAATTACTTGGTCAAACGAATAATAAAGAGAGGGAAAGAGAATGCATGTGTCTATTAGTACTAGTAACAAACGAATAATTAACAGAGGGGAAGAGGAGGCTTGTGACTATTAGCATTGAGAAACAATAGCGTAAGTAGATATCCCATGGTATAGGGCGTTTATGTCGCAACTTGTACTGTTAACTCAAGTCGATTACTGTCGATTATTACTGTTTTGGTCGGGTGAGAGTGTATGAACGGCATAACATGAGAGACACGTCACACAGCTTTATGGGAAAGAACTACGAGGACTATCGGCTTGAGATGACAGTAAAAGTTGCGACATAAACGCCCCATACCATGGGATATCTACTTATGCTATTGTTTCTCTATGCTATTAGTACTATAATAGTTTTATGAAAAGTCTGTATCGTTTTTTTTTCAATTTATAGCATTGTATAGTTGCTTGCATCATTGTATTTATTACATCGAGTACATAACACTTGTACTGTTTCAATTAACTCTAGTATGCATTAATTTCTGGATTTGAGAAACTTCTTTGAATTCTAAAAAACTGGAAAACTTATTGAATAGCCAAATTAGAGTCTATTCATTACGTTTTTACAAACTCTAATGATTCATTAAGCAGGAAAACAAACTCGGAAACAGAATTCAGTGAGATAATAGAATATTACTATCCTTTACTCCTAGTTTCCAATATAGTCGAATTTATTACTAATTCACTAAATAAGAATGCGTTGCTAAGCCTGTTAATCTTATCGCATCTAGTTTCAATATTATATTTATACAATCAACAAGTTCCAATTCTTGTTTCCAATTTTTCCAAGGATTATTGATATTTTTGTAATGCTGAAGTATAATTACCTGTAATTGTCATGCCATGGTCTCCAATCACGAAAAGTATTGAGTCTTTGTCCATTGTGTCAACAACTTCCCTGAGGAAAGATAAAACCAATAAAATATTAGAACTTTTATTATTTTCAGCTTGTTTAACACATTTTCCAGTATAATTTTAGGGGTAACTAATGTGGCTATAAATGATTTTCCAGAGTTTTTTAAAGATGAGATAATGCTTTGAACGGAGTGAATGAGATGTTTTTTACCATCCACCATTTGGAAATGAAGAAATTTTGAGATAAAACATTTTGATAGTAATAAATTGATTACAAACTGTTATCTTGAAAATAATGGAATGGGTGCGTTAGTGATTAATGGGATGATCAAACATCCATGCCTACCGGCGAGATTCGAACCCTAGAAAACTAGGCAGAGCTAGCAGAATATATGTGTAACATCTTGGTACACTCAACCAATGTAGCTGGATATACATTCAACTTGGTGCCACGTACTCCTTATGTTGTTTGTGCAAGTTTTCACATTTCCAGGCAGTCCTATACAACAAGTGTTTGTGACCAAAACCATAATTTGTAAGTTAATTCAACTCTTTAGAATAATATACCTTTTGTTAATTTAATTTTTTAAAATAGCCTATCTATCAGCCTTTGCTCTGATTTTGTTTTATAGTATTTGGGGTCAAAATGATGACTGTAATTACGGATTATGACCGCCAAACAATCTTAGATACTTTATAAGATGTAATTTCAGTATCTTGTCAAGAGTAACCAGACTGCACATTGAGAAAGCTTAGCCTAATTAAGAATTAGCTCATACACTTTATTTGATAAAAGACTGAATGGCAACCACCATAAGGAGGATGTTATTTGTGACAATGTCATTGGCCGTTTTCAAATGCAGTTTATCATTTTGAAAACCAGGACTCAAGTTTTAAAAATTATAAACCTGATAACAATGCTACACTCACCTGATGATCTCGTTCATTTCCTTCAACTTGCGGCTCATTTCACGGTGTAGTGGTCCGTACCGGTGCCCGCAATGATCCACTCCAAGAAAATGTGCAATTATCACATCCCAATCATTTTTCTTAATACTTGGAATAAGATGCTCCTTTATTCCATTGTCAACAGTATCCAAATCCCAGGTGTTGAAAGATGGGAATGAATATTCTCTTTTGAAACGGCCTGGGTATAAGCTTGTCCACGTATCATCACCCATAAATATTAGATTACGATCCAGATTGACTAGTTGATCAATAATATTATCCTCAGTGATTTCCGATGTAGCAAAGTTTGAGCCGATGTCAATAAATGTTGGTAAACTTCCAGTGGTCAATCCATTCAGTCTTTGCATTGTTGCAGTGGGTGGATCAGCAATAAATTTGTACAATCGAGCATGCTCTGATGATTTGTTCAACAACTCATGTATCACAGTCAATTTATTCTGGTAGTGAAGAAGGTTCGAATTATTTTGATTTTCATTGTAGGCTACAAAGTCATAATTTAAGGCATCAATTAAGAGTATTATTACTTTTAAATTGTTTTTTGAACAATGTTGTAAACTATCACTAACGTAATTCAACTTCATAGACAGTACATCATCTTCTGTGCAATCCAGGATCATTTCTCCCTTGATGTAATTGATTTCATCATACAGATTTTCACAATACGGACTTCTAGGTTTACATGAAGAATTTAAACTCAAAACATCTCGATTTAAAAGAAAACCTCTTGTAAACAAGAGAAGACCAGAGAGTAATAAATACGATACCCATACAATAAAGAGTATGTACCTCCAAATTAACGCCATTTTTGATGAGACAAATTTTCATAACCAAACACACACAAAAGAAACAAAATGGGTGCAAAATAAAGTTTCCATGATACTAAATAACAACTTTTAAAATAATTGAATAAAAATTCACTGCACAATCAACGGCAACCATTGTCAATGGGGAGGAACGACGAGAACCGAGAACACTTTGTAGTTTGTAGACCGAAATCGGTTCAGTTCTGCTTTCTGCTAACCGAGGTGACAGCTGTTTTAATGCAAGTCTACCAACACACACCAAGATAAATTTAGAAACATTGCTTAATGAGATCGAAAATAATTTGCAAAATTATATTAAATGAGTTCTATGAATTCTGGATGATTTTTTTCAAGAATCGTCACCAAAATCAATATTTTTCTTCAATTCTTACACTTGTTCAAGATGTTCAAAATAAGACGGTGAGAAGTGCGACACTGACAAACTATAATAGAACTTGTTTTTGTCTTAATATGTCGTCGCTTGCAACTTAAGTACGTTATTTACGTGCTTTTGAAATATGTATACCAACAAACTATGTAGTCTAAATTGTTTCTCTACTCCAGAATAAAGGAAGAAACTTTAGAAACAAAACTCAACCGCTCGAATTTTTCATTTCATCTTTAAAACCTGATTTAAAAGAATCTTTTAGGTTAAATTCTTACACCAGAAATATTGAAACACGCAATTCCGAGGCACTACCATTTTTTCATAAAAATATTAAAAATGAAGATTAAAGTTTTATAAGTCGTAAAATATAGATTTATAATAAAATTGTGATTTTCAATCTTACACATTTAATTTGATACTTTTTTATCATTTCAAGGCCATCTGCATGTCTTCAGTGGTTTTGTATATCTGTAGTTAGTAGTGTAGTGTGTGTTACTGTGTTTCTCTGTTTCTGTATTTCAAGCATTTCGCCGCGAATAAAGTTTAACAATTTTCATTTATTTTAACTTACTTGAATTGAATGTGTTGACTCAATCAAAAATGATATTATCTAGGAATTTTTTCTCTCAAATTGAATGTAATTTTGTATTCTTACAATGAAATAACAAAATCTTATTGTTTTTGAGTTATCAGACTAATGTTTACTCATAGTTTGTTGAGTGAATTTAAAGGTTTTCTATATTATCAAAACTATTTTCTCGTCAGTTTAAATGAAAAAAGTGTTTTCTAATCTGAAATCTTGTGCTATAAATTATAAAGTTTTTACAAACTGTGGTAAACAAGCATTCAAAATATTTCAGATTTTAAGGTTACATACATATTACTGTTTTACGTAAGTACATTTTGTATTTTTAAATTATTTATATAATTCTATGATAAGAAACTAGACTATAGTTTTCCCAATCAAGTGGCCAGTATCATTAGATTGAAAAAATTCTAATTTTAGATGGGATCAGTGTATAGGTTAGTTTGATGCCATGCTAGGTACCATTTCTTGATATACCATCGAAGTTGCTTAGAAACAAAGAATGTTGTTATTATTATCATATATTAATTCTGAAGCTTCAAAATAAATTCGGTTTAAATGAAAGAATTAGTGTCTAGAATCAACCTGTACTAAATGTTGTGTTTATATTTAAGACAATCTATAGCTTATATTTATATACCGAATACTGTAAGCTATTGGTTGAAACATAATTTTCTCCCCAAAATAACTGACAGTTCTTATTTTTGATAATTTAATCATCAAGATTATTTAAAAATCTCAAACTTTAAATTGTAAACATGTATTTCATGAATATATAGTGCCCTGAGCTTATAAGTTGTTGCATATAGGCTACTGAATAAAAAGTATAGATATTGTACAATTGAATATTTAAAAAAAATCAATATACGGATACCCGTTTCGATTGTTAAATAGTTTAAAATTTGTAATAGGCCTAAACTCAAAGACCCATTTCAATATAAAGTTTTATTCAGTAAAAATAACTACCGGTACCATAATAACACCTTTGCAACTTCTCAGAAAGTTCCCTTGATTTATAGGTTGAAGATGTGAGAATGAAGGACTGATACATCTATTATGGCGACTTTAAACGAAACACAGTTTGAAAAGAAGTTGCTGAATTTGAAAGATACACAAGAGAGTATATCAGGTTTGTCGTCATGGTGTCTTCAGCAGCCTCATAATCATAAGAAAATTGTACAGATTTGGCTTCAGGTTTTGAAAAAAAGGTGAGTACAACATCTAGCAATTTTTGTATAAATGCTACTCTTTAATAATCAAATTATTAATAAATGCTGCTCTCGCATATTATTTGCACTTTCCATTTGAAGAGAACCAAAACGCTTTAAATCTCTGCAGTTCAAAATTTGTTTTTCAAGGAATCAATAAAAGTCTTTGCTAGGAAAGTACAGTAGGCCTACTTTACTCTATAAATGATATTCTATGAAGTCACTGATATGGAATCAGTTTTATTTCCTGCAATAAATTTAAGGTTATGATCAAATTTGATGCACATATGTGCAAGTTCACGTGAGATCTTGCATGAGAAACTAAACCATGGATCAAGTTGTGTCTTGCTTGTAGCTTTTTCCATTCCACCACACCACCCGGTAATGACCTGGTGCCCCCAAAGGCCCCTCCCCCCAAACAAAATTCCTGGATCCGCCCCTGGCTGTAGCTGCTCACACTGAACGTCACCAGCAAGTGCACGCGTTTAGTGTGAGTGCTCCTATAGCTCTTTCCAGATTTTGTTTTTCATCTGCTCGCTTTGTCATGTATGACCACACGTGCACTTGCACAAAAGTGCACCGTACATCCAATGAAACCCTAATAATCATATTTGAAGTCATTGTTTGTCAGTACATTATACAGTGTACTGAACATATACTGTGTCATTATTCTTACTTTCGTTTATTATTATTACTATTTTAACAAGATGCTTATAAATTTATCTATTTATTTTATGCTATTATTTAGTAGTAGATGGAATCTGTGATATTAAGAGATATATTCCTCTCTTAATCATCCGGAAGTCGCGTCCTACTCAATCACACGAGCAGTCGCGTGTTGTAATTTTTACATCCTATTTTTTGTGTTATATACTCTGTCTACTGTCAAAACATATTAATTAATATTTCCATCTCATTGAATTATTTTACGCCTATAAACTTTTGCATGATAACCTTTTCGTATCCCAATAAGTTACACCAATCAAAGGAAACGTAATTTTTTATCGTTTAAAATAATTGGATATTAACATTAGGCTACTCAATTTTTAATTACAATATTTCGGATTCAATCAAATTTCGGCCCGGTTGAACAAAAGCCTGTTAAGTTTTAGTCATGATCAAATGCCACGAGAGCCAATCAGAGATGGGTTTTTTGAGAAGAAGACTTCTTTGATTGGTTTCGTGGAATTCAATCACGATTAAACTTAACAGGCTTTTTTGCAACTAGCACTCATCATTTTGTAATTATTCAGTTATTGGAGTACATTTATTGTTAAGACATAATATGATGCATGATTAAAATGTATGAATAATCCTTATTTTTTCACTCGATTTCAGTAAAAATAGAGCAACGACTTACTCTCTTCTACTTGGCTAATGATGTTATACAGTACAGTAAACGTAAAGGATATGATTTCGTCGAGAGCTGGGGAACGGCTCTCCAGAGGGCTACCACCATGGTCAGGTAAGCAGTGCAAAAATATTTTCCAAATGTTCAACATTTATTTTTCTCTCTTCTACTCGCGTTTTTACTTTCCTTGCCCTGTTACCATAGGTAAGGAAAGTTTTGCTTTCCAAAAAAATTAAGGTACCCTGATTTCAATTTTTCTATACGGTTCAAGATCCTCTGAGTTGAATGATTGAATTTTTTGATTTACATTTACTGATTGTCGGCCCGGACACTCATCATCCGACCCATAGAATGTGTCATCCGATTGGCTAAGAATCAGCTGTTGGTGAGAATTTGCCAATCAGAGTACAAATTATTCTGAGCCTCTGCTGACAAACGGCTAGTGTGAAAAAGGCCAATTGAATATTGTTGGATGTTCTGTTAATCATTCTAGTCAAATATTTTTCTTATCAAATATTCTGTCTTTAGTGACGACCACGTTATGATGGCAGTGTTTGATTAGCAATAGTATTTCTATCCTTGTCTTTCATTCAACAAAGCGGATAGCGCTATATCTTTCTCGCTTTACTCTGTTGTCAGATCGTCTTTTAACAATTCAGAATTAATAATTACTTAACAAAATATTTCATCTTGGTTATGTAAATTCATTATAAAATTATTAAAAAAATATAATTTATTGCTTAGTAAAATATAATTGATTATTTTAAACGAGAATGAACAGTTAATATTACATCAATAAACCTGTATCAGCTACCATCTATAGAAGGCATTGACAAGACAGAGGTTCGGCAACGTTTTTGTCCTATCTTTCTCCACTGCCATTATAAAGTGGACCTCACTATAGCACATTGAATAAATTTATAAATTAAATAACGATATAGCCTAACTTGAGCCGACTCTCAATTTCATTTATTAATTTGAAATATCGCTTCCCGGTGGTTGGAAAGCCACCTAAAGCTATTGGTTCATTCACTATATTTTCCGTCTAATTACCCACGAACAATCGTGCAACTCATGTGAGCATCTTGTTGAAATTTGTATCAGGTTTTTTCTTCGACATGAGATCATTACATACTACATAATATTTTGGCGTAAACCCAGTCCTATATAGTTGCACTATCTAGTCGCTGTCTAGTGTGAGATTCCGATCGAAGAGCTATAGTGAGGTCCACGTTATAATGACAGTATTTGATTTACATTAGTGTTGCTATCCTTGTCTGACAATCGTAAAAAGCAGATAGCGCTATCATTTTCTAGCTCTGCAACGTTGCCACATCGTTGTTTAACAATGTATAAATATATTTAACAAAATATTTTATCTCTACTATTAAAATTTATTATTTAATCATTAAAATTTTTTTTTCTTGACGAATAAAATATAATTGATCATTTTCAACAAGAATGAACAAAAAGTTAAAATATCATCAGATATACTGTTATCAGCTTTAGATGATAGCTGATACAGGTATATCCTATTATATTAAGCGAGCAATTTCTGTATGTCTGTTTATATTTTTTTATATGGTTATTTTATGTTCAACGGATCTTGAAAACGGCCGCTAACGATTTTCACGAAATTTGGAACATAGTAGGTCAATTGACCGAGCGAAGTGAGGTCTAAGATTCAAGTCGACGGTTTGGCATTTCTCTTAATGTTTAAATATTTATATGTTGCGCATTTACGGTGAAACGCGGTAATAGATTTTCATGAAATTTGACAGGTATGTTCCTTTTTTAATTACGCGTCGACGTATATACAAGGTTTTTGGAAATTTTGCATTTCAAGGATAATATAAAATGAAAAAGGAGCCTCCTTCATACGCCAATATTAGAGTAAAAATCAGACTATAGAGTTATTCATCATAAATCAGCTGACAAGTGATTATACAGATGTGTGGAGAAGCCAGTTTATTGCTTTATTTCCATAAGGTCTATAGTTTCAATCGGGTACTCGTGGATGAGAATACTGCGTGAGGTCTACTGTTCACAGAACTACTAGTGATATAAAAATTTGATTGCACTAGGTCTCATCCTTGGGAAAACTCGCTGAACGACATTAAAAGGATAATTCATCCTTGGCTGAAACAGCTGAGACTTTCGTCGTCAGTGGATGATAAAAAGTGAGCGAGTGATTCTGTGGAAAATCAAAATATCGCATCCCCGAAATTCATAAGCTGACGTGTAGCCAGCTGTAAAATATAAACACGATCATTTTAGAGAATTGTGTTCTTTTTATCTATATATATATATATATAAGCGAAATGGCACTCACTCACTGACTGACTCACTGACTCACTCACTCACTCACTCACTCGCAGAACTAAAAATCTACCAGACCAAAAACGTTCAAATTTGGTAGGTATGTTCAGTTGGCCCTTTAGACGCGCACTAAGAAATCTTTTGGCGATATTTTAACTCTAAGGGTGCTTTTTAAGGGTTTAAAGTTCGTCTCTTAGCATGTATATTCTTCTTATCCCAATATCTTAAAATTATAATTGAAATGTCCATACCATATGTTAATATAGAACTATAATCTAGAGAGAGTACCTCTTCGAAACAGTTGTTCTGGTAACTAAATTAAAAAATTCGTCAGGTTGGCATTAAGTTGAAGATTGAAATGCATTTATCCAGGACCACCTAAATACCTATTTATGCAGGTCCTGATTTATCGCGGAAAAATTGATTGGGTACTGCTACTTCAATCAGAGCTATTCCTGGGAATATTATATTACTAGCCGTCAGGCTCGCTTCGCTCGCCATATCCGTTTAGTCTGGACCCTCGACTGGATCGTCCTAACATATGATAAAAATATCACATAACATTTCAAATTTGGTAGGTGTGTTCAGTTGGCCCTTTAGAGGCGCAATAAGAACGGATTTGGAAAAATTTTCAAAGATACGCCCAAAATCTGCGTTTTCTCAGCTTTATCGAGAACAAATAAACAGAAAATGTTCAAATTTACTACAGAAGCTCAGCTGGGGTGCAATAATGTTGTATTAGAAGGAATTTGGAATAACGCCAAAGATAAGCCCAAAATTAGCGTTTTCACAGCTTTTCGGCGTTTCCTCACCATTTTCAATAATTGATGTAATTATATTTAGAAAAAATCAGTACACAGGTTTAGCTGAGGTGGAAGAATTTTGTTCGCCAAAGATACGCGGATATAGTAACAGGTGTTTTTCGAAATCAAATTTGACATAATACATTCAAATTCGGTACAGAGGTTCAGCTGAGGTCTCGTTGCAGGCGAGCGAAGCGAGCCCGCTGATCTCATTTTTGGACGATCCAGTCAGGGGTCTAGGGGGTGGAGCCCCCCCTGGCTAGACGGATATGGCGAGCGAAGCGAGCCTGACAGCTAGTCAATAAATAAAAATAACGAGAGAAGCTCGGTGCCCCGATATTCTGATGTGATATCAACTGTTCATTCTTTTTCAAAGAATCAATTATATTTTATTCGTCGAAAAAATATTTTTTTACAATAAATTTTTATAGAGAATTAATTTTTATAATATTGCGATTGAA
Source organism: Nilaparvata lugens (assembly GCF_014356525.2). Classification (NCBI taxonomy): domain Eukaryota; kingdom Metazoa; phylum Arthropoda; class Insecta; order Hemiptera; family Delphacidae; genus Nilaparvata; species Nilaparvata lugens. The sequence goes on along the minus strand of NC_052505.1, from coordinate 16,320,203 downwards.
TATTTTGTTAATCAATTATATCTCTATATTGTCGAAAAACGATCTGGCAACGTTGCAGAGCTAGAAAAGGATAGAGCTATCGGCTTGTCAGATGATAGACAAGGATAGAAACACCAATGTCAATCAAATACTGCAATTATAAAGTGTACCTCACTATAGGTAGTGTACAGTGTCCTAATCAAATAGTGCTATTATAACTTGGACCTCACTCTAGTGTACTGCATATGACAGTCTAATGGAGACCTTTCAAACTGGTAAAATCCACCAATTTGATTCTCCAGTTGTTAAACTACAATATTGTTATTCAATGTCGATGTAATTATCACGATGAAACGTTTTCAGAGGTGACGACAGAGTGCGTAATAAAGTGCTGCGATTGTTCACAATATGGGACGAGAGGAATATCTATGACGAGTCTTTCCTCGTTGATCTGGTCGGACTGCTTAGCTCACGCACACCGGCCCAAACCTCTGTGCCTGATGCACAGGATTTCCAGGTAAACATAGCTTATACCTCATTTAACCTAGGTTAAACCATAGAGAAAAGATAGCATAAGGCCGGTTGCAGACCAGTTGCAACCACTATCGCATTTGGGATGTGGGACCGACATACCACACAACAATACGACTAAAGTAGAGAGTCTTTCAAACTACATTTGAGAAAACGCTCATTAGAGCGATTGTGGTACAGAAGCTAGGGGAAGCGTGGTGCTCAAACCAGTTGTACCACAATCGCAAGGAAAATAATCGCTACCACAGCGCGCAACGCCATGTGGAAGTATCAGTGATAAATAAATACAATTTTATTGTCAGCCAGCAAAAAAAGCACACGACAAAGTCACACAAATAGAACTTGAAATAGATAGTCACACATTAAGAGACACATTGTTACTATTACATTTCCAAATATTACAAATAACAAAGACAATATTACAAAATTAAGCAGCTAGTTCATACGTGCTAACAATAAGAATTAAAGTATGCTGATTCTGCTCTCGTAAAATTCACTCAATTTATAAAAAGGATTGTTTGCCAGCCAATCGTGCACCTTTAATTTGACTTAATTTAACTTATTATACACATTTTGCCCAACTGCTTCAAAACTGTTAGAAGATTTAGACAATCTTTGGTATTGAATATATATATATATGTATATTGTTTCTGGTATTAACATAGTGAACAGTATTTCTTAATTGATAACGATGCAGATTCTCCTTAGTGTATAACAAAACAGAATATATGTACTGATTTATTACTGTCAGAATTTTATTATTTATGAATAAAGGCCTACAGTGTTCTAAATAAGGTGATTCCGTGATTATTCGCACGGCTTTTTTTGTAGCAGGAGAATATCGTTAACGTGCGCTGAATTTCCCCATAGAAGAATACCATAAGACATGAGACTGTGAAAGAAAGAAAAGTATGCTGTCCTTAAATATATTTTTGGTACCGTATTAGCAAAGCTTCTCAGCAGATAGATCACTCTACACAGCTTAGTGCTTACATATTTGACATGAGGTTCCCAAGTGAGTTTTGGATCTAAATGAACACCTAGAAATTTTATACTAGATGTATTGAGAGTAGCTCCATATTTCAAATTGAAATTGATTCTTTCTGTCTTATCTGAATTCAATACAAAGCCATTCGCCCTGAACCAGAGAGATGCTCGTTCCATCGTACTCTCCGTCTCTTGGATAAGGCCTCTCAAATCATTATTGGTGTGCAAGAATGTAGTGTCATCTGCTTAGAGCACCACTGCCACTGCCATGCCTGTCAATCCATTCCATATGCGCTGCGTTTGTGGTATCACAGAAGGAAAATAGTAGCTCCCACATCCCATATGCGATAGTGGTTTGTCTGCAACCGGCCTTAGAAGATATCCCATGGTATAGGTCGTTTATGTTCCAAATTTTAAACCGTTTAAATATAGCTTAAACCACAGAGAAAAGATAGCATTAGGAGATATCCTATGGTATAAGTAGTTCATGTTCCAATAATCTCAAGTCGACTACTGTCTATTATTACTGTCTTGGTCGGGTGAGAGTGTAAGAACGGCACAGTATAAGATACTATCAGCGTCACATAGCTTCAGGAAAAGAACTACTAGGACTATCGGCTTGAGTTAACCGTGAAATTTTACATAACACTCTATATTTGATTTAACATAAACGCCCTCCACCATGGTATATCTTATGCTATCTTTTCTATATTGTTAAATCTAGGTTTAAACTGAAAGTATGTGATTTCTCGATTTTGCAGGAATTCAAAATACTTATAATACTAAAGAAATACAGTTCATACGAGATAAATACAGTCAATATTTAAGAAATACAGTTACCGGTAATACTAAAGCAAAATAGTCAAGAAAAAGAAATGTCCATTCTACATTCAATAAACGAACGAATACTTGAAATATTGAAGAATTAGACAAACTGTTGAAAAGGACAAGATGTGGGCAGAAGAAGAGAAATCTCTTCTCACCTAATTTGTGCTTTTTACTGGATGTTTGGAACAGACTAGAAATACTAGTATTTCTAGTATTAAATATCTCAATTGAGACATCTTAATATTCTTCATGAACAGTATGATTTCAGCAACTAAAGAAAAGTGTTCTAATAATATCATTCGTTCAAAGGCTGCATTAAAAAGCTCAGGCTTGGCGCACATTACTCGACTTAAGTTTGTACACATTTAATTTCAGCTCTTGTTATTGATGCTCACTGTACACAACAATTAGTCATTGCCTTGTTTTTACTGACTGCCCTAGTCACAGTAACACTTACAAGAATGTAGTTTATCAGAATGAATGTAGACATATGATTATAGTTTAGAGTAGAAATTAATAATATTCTTAGTTATTGAAGTTGACTTGATGGTTTCTAATGTTTTTCAGCCTTCAACATTGATCGCTAAAATAAGATCGTGTAAGCAACTGGAGGATGAAACCGATTTGAGACTGAAAATTGTCAATGAATGCCATCTGCAGTTGTCTGATGCCGATGCTCTGCGATGTTCCCTGAAAGGTGATTGATTCTTTCATTTTGTGTCACTAAGTACTTTCTAACACTTGAGCCGAAAAATACATCTTCTTAGACTTTCATAATTTGAGTACTAAATCCGGAGGAAGTGCAAATTCATAACAACATTATTCCTAAAATTGTGTTACTAGTATCGCCTGGCTTCTCAATTCTATATTTTAAATGAGGCCTACATGAAAAATTTCAAATTCAAATTCAAATTTTTCAAATTCAAATTCAAATTTTTCAAATTCAAAAAAGATTTTATTTCAAAGAAACATAATAAAAACAAATTCCAGCTGTACAAAATAATCATACACTTGACAATGAATAAGGTACACTGAAAAGAGTCTTAAATTGAATACAAATTAATATGAATAGGAAATAAAATTTTCGCATAGGCATTGCTGCCTGTGTGCGAAAATGAGTCCAAGGTAGGTATCTTTATTGGTTACTCTTGTACAATATATACTTATTAACTTATCAACTTATTATTTTTTACTCATTTACTAATAACTAAAAAAATGATAAAAAATTAAGAAAAGAGATAAGCCCCAATCCCCAACCGTTCCCTATCAAAAATTGTATTCGTAAATATTTAGTAATTTTACATATATAAATATATATAAAATGGTACAGTAATAATTATATTATATATGTATTAATAAATAAAATGATTATTCATATTTAAGCTGTACTAAAAATGAATCACCTGCCCACTCTATCCCAGTCCCCGATTAACCCCCCAAACCCCGACCCCAATTGCAGAAGAAGAAACACAGAAAAACTCGGCGAAACACATTCACACAAACACACACACACACACACACACACAACACACACACACACACAAACACACACACACATGAAGCCTCAATATGATTATTTTGAATAAAAAAAATATTTAAAATATTTTTTAAGATTGTTTAATAACAATTATTATTTTTAAGACTAAACTGAATTCATCTAGATAACAATCTAGAATCTGTACTCCGAAGTGATCAATCTCTCACAGCACTCATCTCTTCCAATACTCGAAATCCACCTTTTGACAGCTATTTTAAATGAAGATATCGTATAGTTGGCGAAATCCGCTGGAGCTATTGGAAGATGTTTAAGAAATTAATAATAAGAAAAGAGTGACATTGAAATCTCTGATCAATAGAATTATGCTTTTAACATAGTCCATCTCATCCTCATCTAGAGTGTTAGTATTATTATTAAAAACTACTCTTAAAATAATATATCTTCTATTTTATATATCTGAAATGAAGGGGTAAGCCTTTTTTGACTTTTAATGACGTCAGTAGAAAGACTATTATTTTTGTAAATTTTAATGTTAACATTGCAAATCCCGGTAATTACTGAATAATGGGATGTGATCATAATATTATGTTTTTGTTGGATCTCTAACTTTTTGAAAAATACCTGGAAAATTGACAACTTGCAATAGTGTTTCATATTACATTTCATGATTGATATTTTATAAGTCACTACAGTAAGATTACTTACAAGTGGAAATATTACTGTCATATTTTAAATGTATATTTTCTATTTTAAAGTTTTTATTTAGCATGTTATTTGAACCACTAAAAAAATATAAACCTGCTAGAGAAATGTTTTTAATTTGATATTTTCTCGAATATGAAAGAAATTGGTAATATTTTAGATGAGACTAGCAAGAATACATTAGGGACATCCATTGAGTAGATCGATCAATCGAATGATTTTTCAGAAACTCTTTATTAATTTACATGAAAATTGAGCACTTCATCTGTATGTTCCACAACATTGGAAAGAAAAAACAAGCGCTAGCCTAAACTTTTTAATCCAAATTTAGTTCCTTAAATTTTCCAAAAAAAAGGGAAATCATCACATAAAACTCAATTTAACATTTAGTGATGAATTAATGTGGATTCATGATCTACATTATTTTTTAAAAGTGTTCCCCTAATGAATTAAATAAAAAAATGAAAACTGATGGTTTTGCTGCAGATCGGAGGCATGGCGAAGATGTTATTGCCGAAGTGGAAGAAGGGATTGACAGAATGCAGAAATACATTGACTCCCTCAGCAACGAAGTGAAAGATCGTGCTGAGCTGATTGACCAATTGGATTTAGCTGATGTTTTCTATGAAACTCAGAGAGGTGAAGCAAGGATAGTCTGTAATGTAAGTACAGAACCTTCCTTCATTTTTTCATAATCTACATTACACATTCAAAATCTAAACAGATAGAAATTAATAAATGAACACTAAAAAGTAAAAAAAAATGTTAATGAAACAATGAAATAAAACACTTAAATCGTCAAATTCTACAGTTTTTTTTTTTTTGTGTAGGACCATGGTTTCGTGACCACACAGGTCAATATTTTTATCAATAGGTTGTTAATAAAACAACCCATAAGGAAAAAAGTGGATGGATTTAGTTCTCCAAAAGAAACTTAACAATTATAGAATTGACAATAAATTATTTGCAAAGCAGACATTAACAGGAACTCTAAACTATTACCAAACATTTGGAAAAAGTAACATGAATAGCTTCCACATTTTCAGATTCAAACCTAAAACTGTTATTTACTAATTTGTTTATTTAAAAATTCAAATCAAATCAAGTTTTATTCAATGACAACATTTACATAACAAATTCCGTTACACAAATGATATTACTGATCATTGAATACAATACTGTTTGAGAAAATTATTATCTGCAAACAGGAGTGAAATACATTCAGAACTCAACTAAAAATGCCTATCTATAAACTCAAATGAAAATACTTATCTGAATTAAGTTTAATTATCTTGAATCATCCCACACACGCACACACACACCAACACCTGACTTTTTATGCTTTAAAGTTGAAACGAAATTATATGAATTCAAATAATGATAAGTAGTGCAATATTATTGTCTTTCTAAAACATTATTTTCTATTGACAGATTGCAAATTGAACCGAGAAATTGGATAAATTTTGAAATCTATCATGTTTTAAACATTTTCTATTGAGTGTTTTATTGTATTAAAAATATTTTCTCACAGACACCCAAGAAACTGTCTACATTTGCACTAAAGTAATTATTTCTTTGATCGTTTCGGGAAAAATAGTTGTTAGTACTGTTTTTATCAGTGGATTTTTACAAGCTTGAAACATCAAAAAAGCCTTAATAAATTAATATTTAATCGACTGTAATTTTACTCCATTCTCTATTGTAGATTCTCTATGGTAGAAATATTTACCAAGTACTACCAATTCGGTTGCGGGAAATATTGACGATAAAGGAGTTTAAACGAAGTTTGAAATCATTTCTAAAGCTTTTATAGTCTGAAGGACTATTTTGACTACTGTAAGAGAGTCAAAGACAAATAGTAACTATATATTAGATATAAATTTCATGAAAAATTAATGGTGTCTCGCTTTTTGCTAGCACTTTGACTTGTCTGACGCCGTTGAGGCCAACCAGTCGTAATATATATCTATCTATTAATTTTTTCTGTTCATTGACTGTAATTTTACTTCATTCTCTATTAATGTTCGCAGGCTTATAGCAATTTCGGTAAGAGAGTGAAGACATTGAAAAGGAAGTTGGATGACCTGAAGGATAAACTACCAAGCCCTTTGCCCTCACCTGATATCAATGCTCCCTCGCCATCACCTGAGTCAGACATTGAATTACCTGACGAAGTCAATAATGGTGAGAACAATTCACTTTTTCCATCAAGACATACGCATACAGCAACAGACGGACGAATGCAGACAGACGGAGGAGAAATCCCTCCCCAGTTGTTCGATTATTGCAACACATACTGATTTTTGATTTTTCTCTATCTATCTGCATACGTCTATCTGTTGCTGTATTCGTTGGCTTTTACTGTTCCTTCTTATCGAGAATCAATAATTCATCCATCGCTCAAGTTATTGCTCGTTGGAAACTTGACTAATCTCTTTGTCTTGACCTTAATATTGGCTCTTTGCAGATGAAAAACGTTGTAGATCTTATGATTTCAATTTTAAATCTTTTGCAACTTAACGATTTCTTTAACAGAAATCGTTTCAAAATGTAGGTTGGAAGCCACAAAGTTGTAATTTTACTGCAACTCATCTCTATATAATATACTCAATTATTTTATTCCAATAAGTTCCCTATTGTATTTTTCTCGGGAGCTCTCCAGCCTTTCTTGGAGGTCTATTACTAATATTATATTTAGTAGATTAACTGGAAATATGTATACATTCATTATTTTGTGTGGAACTATCAAAGAAGAAGATTGAATAAATAGTAAAATGTTTTGAAGAAAATTTATTTTGAAGAAATTGTTCATATTGTATCCAAGAGTCAATAAAATTCTATTCTATAGTGCGATTTGCGTTTCAAAGTCAGTACCTGATCAACATTGATTTGCTATCATTGTCTGTCATTCGACAAAGCAGATAGTGCTATCACTTTGACACTCCACATTGCCAAATCATTGGCCAAAGCAATCATAGTAGCCTACACTATGAAGAAATATAATATTACTAACCAGAATATTTATCCTCAATAAATGATAAATAAAACATTTTTTAAATATTATTTTTAAAAAATTCTTGGTGAATAATATGAGGAGTTCAATCCCACAAGTTTAACGACTAGTTTCGACCATAGGTAATTTTCAAGTTAAAATGTAAAAAATAAACAAATTGATACTAGATAATATGAACATAATTATGCTTATTTTCATATGATTAATTTATTTCTTATTCATTATTTATTGGTTATTTAAGTTATTAAATACATATTTATTTATTTAAGTTATTAAAAGTAAATATGATTAAAATTTAATAACTTCAACCAAAAATAATTAATAAGAAATAAATTAATCATTTGAAAAGAAGCATACGATTCATATTATCTAGTATAAATTTGTTTATTTTTTACATTTCAACTTGAAAATCACCTATGGTCGAAACTAGTTGTTAAAATATTTTGAATTTTCTAATAAAAGGGTACTAAAAGTTTCTATATTGTTTTTTTTTATATATGGTAATATATTTGAGTTTGAGATAATTTGTCTATAAGAATAAGCAATTGGTATACCGGGATGACTTGAATCAAACCTAACTACTATAGAATGCAAAGAAAAAATAATGTGTCAAATATACTGTCCTATCATTTCCATTGGCTGGTCAGGTTAGCCGAGCTGACTAAGGCTGCACCCTTCAGTCTGCTAGTGCTACCTGGGTTCAAATTCTGCGTGTAGGCATGGGCATTTCAACTCATTGAATCACCCACGCACATTTCATCACCCACTCAAGCTAAAAGCTCATGTGGGTATCATCCTCAATAAAAAATACTCATGTGAATCCCTCTATAGTCCATCATTCATGACTTTTTTCTATGAGCAGCTTAATTCAATAAATTCATTATTGAAGAAGAGAAATATGGAGAAATTTATTAATCATTAAACATTTATTAATCAGGTTTAATCATTTTTGTCTAGAAAACATAAATAGCTGTAAATACTTGTTTTCTGTTTTTGAAGATGTAATGGTGTTAATGTTTGTTGATAAACATGAATATTTTTGTTGTATTTTTTCATTGAGGCAATAAATTATTCATTTTATTCCATTTATTCATCAAGTATATAAAATATTCTCATTTATTCTATTTGTTGTTTAGTGCCAACAATGGGCATGGGCATGTCATCGTTTATTGGGAGTATGGTGATCCCTGACACACTGCCGTCAGAGCCGTATGTGCCGCCAGAGCCATATGTGCCTCCAGAGCCGTATGTTCCGCCAGAGCCATATGTGCCACCCCAGCTGGAGGCGGCACAAACGCACTACCAAGTGACCACGCCTCTGCCTCCACCCCACTACCAGCCACACTCGCATGTGCACCACCATCAGACCACGCCCCCAGTCCAACCTCCAGCTCCTCCTCACCACCACCATCATCAGAACACGCCCACAGCTCAACCTCCAGCTCCCCACCACCATCATCATCAGAACACGCCCACAGCCCAACCTCCAGCTCCCCTCCACCACCATCAGACCACGCCCCACCCTCCAGCTCCCCTCCACCATCATCAGACCACGCCCCACCCTACAGCTCCGCTCCACCACCACCATCAGACCACGCCCACGCCCCAACCTCCCCTCCATCACCATCAGACCACGCCCACAACCCAGCCTCCGCCTCCTCACCCCCACCACCTCAACAACTCGCACGTCCCCCTCCACATGGACTTTCCCCCGTTGAACGGCAGCAGTTCGTTCATGAATCGCAGTAGCAGTGACTCGCCGGTGCCTCCTTTCCTCGACAGTACGTCCAGCTTCATTGGCAATGCCAATTTCTCGTTTGACTTTATGGTGAGTATCACATTTTCAATATCCACTCTTCTTTTTAGGCCTACTGACTATTTAAACACAATAAGAATTATCAAAAGTAATCTTCATATTATTACAACTCTTTATTTTATGTGTTGCAATAAAATAATGATTACTTATGATATTTTTTTGTGTTTTAATCATTCTCAATCTATTTGTGTAATAGAAGTATAAATTGGAAATGGGCCAGTATTAGCCTATTGTGCCTTTCCTCAAGTTGAGTATTTGTACACAACGTAATAGATAAATAATAAAACTGTATAGATACAGGTAGTTATCGATATTGAATAAGAAGACTCGAAGTTGTCACAACCACACATTTTAATTTATCAAAATATTGATATACCAGTTTTTTGTTACACTGTAATCTCTGGTGGACTCTGAAAACGTCTGGGGGCTCACCAGATCACTGATAGTGTTGGAAACACTACAAGGCCAACTTATTACGTTTGGAAACGATAGATGACAAGTTGTCGGCACCCGAAAATTTTACAACCCAACTTGTGTTGCAACCAAAACTTGTCACCTGTAGTTTCAGAAGGTGACAGGTTGACGGGGCCATTCACGACTAATGCCTGGTTTCACCAAGCTCGATCAAGGCATTTGAACATGGAACAGGTACGCTTTACAAGTGTGCATTGTAATATTATCGATGGTAACTATCACCATAAAAATAATATGTTCTAGTGCACTCGTTGTGAAGTTTACTTGATTTGATCATGTTCAAATGCCTTGACCGAAGCTTTGTGAAACCCGGCATAAGAGTCAACTCGCTCGATGGCGTCAAGGTGTCATCCCGTCAAATTGTCACCTCTTTTGAATGGTGACAGGTTGTCGGCGACAACTCATCACCTAAACACCCTGTCTTTAAGATGTTAGTCTGTCAGAATGACACTTAAACAACCACGCATCTACGCACTGTGGCTTATACTGTACATGTATGAAACGTAATATGAAACACCTGGCTGCAGAAATGTTTTGTTTTTTCAAGCTTAGTTGCAGAAGGATTTGGCGCAATGTGCTTTGAATTTTAAAACATATACTATTAACTATATAGTTCCTAGATATCCTGCAATAAACCGAGTAGTTATTTTTATCATCTTTATTCATCCATTAATTCACTTCAGCAGAGCCAAACCTCTACTAAACCGGAAATTCTTGAATGTGACAGATGCTTCGATTTGGACCTCTAGACGTGTACTCATAACAGATTTTAAATTCATTCATTGTAGATTTTAATTCGTAATTGGTCTTTTCCAGCGTTTTTCCACATTTTCCGAGAAGTAATCGGCATAAAATTGTTAACTTTGGTACATAGAATTAGCCATGGTCTGAAAACTTTGTGTTGAGAGGACTCCAAATTTACTCCTGAAATCAGGGGTTTTCTGCGTTTTTTGAGCTGTTTGGTAGAAAATATTTCAATTTAATGCTGTACACAAATTCAGCTAAGGTTTAGTAAATGATGTTGTGATAAGAGAGCTGAAGATCTCAGCTCTCTTACAGTACATGCTTAAATTTGGTATACAGTTTTGATCCAGTTCTAGAAATGTTCTAGATGGTTTCAACTTTGCACCAAAGATACGACCAAAATTGCCGTTTTCCCAGCTTTTACAAGTACTATTCGGCAGATAATGTTCAAATGTTGTACACAGGCTCAGATAGGATTAGAAATGTTGTATTTCGAGTTCTCTAGAAATACGCCGAATATACATCCAAAAGCATCGTTGGCTGTGTTTTATCAGGAGTTTTAATAATGATTGCCAGAAATGATTGTTCAAATTTGGAACACAGATTCAGCTAAGAAACATAGATGTGCTTAAGAATGGTGTGAACTACAAAATTACCCCCCAATTACTGTGTTTTTCCTTCTCTTAGCTTCTTTGAGAACCAATGACCAGAAAATGTTCAGTTTTGATTCACAAGTTCAGTCAAGTTATTTAAAAAATGGTGTGATTAGAGGAATTAAAATTATGCTAGTAATTGGTGTTTTCCTGTTTTCAATTTTTTTCCATTGTTTAAATGAAATGATTCTTCATTAGGCGGAGCTAGGACATTCAAGTCCTCTCTACAAGTACACTCAACCTCGACGACATTTTATTGGAACGACTGATTTAGAAAAGTTTAAGCTTGATGCACAGGTTCAGCTGAGGTATTGTAGAGGTTGCCTTGGAAGTTTTCTCTCACCAATTTTTCTTTGCGTATTCCAGATTCTCCAAGTAAATTAGGACTTGAAAACGTTGGATTGAAGCGTTGATTTAAAATTAATATTAATTTGTGATGTTTTTAACCGAGACTTTTTCAACTCTAATAAAAAGCTTGAACATCTCATATCAATCGGTGGTTGATTTTCAACTTTTATCCTATTTGTCCGTTGTCCGTTATCTGTAGATGAACTCCTTGGCTCTCAGTATTGTAACCATGATTAATGTGCTTCTCTCACTCTCTCTCTCTCTCTAAGCAGTCTGTATCTCTGTTTCTCATCCCCGTTGATGCTAAAAGTTGACTTCTAAAGTGGTAAAGCTTGATTTAGGGAAGGGAGCAACTATCACATTTATGTCAATCAATAGTATTGATTTTAATGTCCCATTTTGCCTTTGGTCGACTATCAGATTTTCAGTGGTTCAACATTTGTTTGTGAATTATTTCTTTGTTACAGTTTTCATTAATCCCATTAAAAGTAAAAATACCAGTAGACATTTCTATTATCCAGGCATCTTGCACTTCTTATTATAACTTGAGTTTTGTTAGTTTGTAGAAAATTTACATATTTCATACCAAATTTCAATATTATTTCCATGACACAATTGAAGGAGACCAGATTATATATTTTGATTTCGCTATACACTTCTGTTCCTAACAGAAAAGAAAGAACGCAAAATAATAGAAAACCTTGAAAATGGCATAAGTGCTCGAAACTAGTAAAGTTGTTGTGTTATGAAAAAATATAAAAATAATACAAGTAATTTTCTATAATTATTATTATATTGATAGACTACAAATTGAATACAAGTAGTCTTTTTCCCGTTAGGGCTACAGTTTTCATTAATCCCATTAATGCAAATAAAATATCTTGAATATAAATAAAAACAGAAATCCAAGTACCCTTTTGTAAAATTGTTTACTCACAACATGTTTCGGCTATATGATGCCATGATCAAGTGATTCAATACAAGTATTACAATAATATCTTTTTTCTCTGTATAGGGCTACTTGTAATATAAATATAAAGAAAATAAAAATCTCAGTACCCTTTTTTGAAATATTTTATCACAACATGTTTCGGACATTTATGCCATTTTCAAGTGAATATATCTATATTCTATATCACTTGAAAATGACATAAATGTCCGAAACATGTTGTGATAAAATATTTCAAAAATCTGGTGTGGTACACTCACACAACTTTCCTTGCTCATTGAACTGGGAGCCTCATTCTTAAACGATAATAATTTAGAGAAATAACATAATGACGATTGGCGGCAACATAATTATTTGAAACTACGATCGTAGTGTATGTGTGTATATAATTATTGTTTTCAGAGTACTTTTTCCTTTGTGTAAATTGTGAAATCCGATGATTTTTTAAAAGTCGTCAAAACAGCTGTTCTACAGATGAAATATCTCGACTATGTGTTATTTTTATAGACTGCTCTACCTACCTACCTCATGCACGAGAAGGAGGTTACAAAGTACATTTCTCAAGGATGGGGTGAACCCCCCATTGGTTTTCCAGAGAGGAGACTCATGCCAGTTGATGGGGCTGATAAATAACTATACAGAGTATGAATTTGAAATAAATCAGTCGAGTAATTTTTGAGAAAATCGTGAAAAACATGGTTTTTCAGTAATTATCCGCCATTTTTCTCGAGAATATTACGCAGCTCCTGCAATTTTCCTAGAAATAAGACTCATGTCAGTTGATAGGGCTTATAAATAGCTATCCATGGTATAAATATGAAGAAAATCGTTAGAGCCGTTTTCGAGAAAATCGTGAAAAACATGGTTTTTTAGTAATTATCCGCCATTTTTCTCGATAATATTACGCAGCTCCTGCAATTTTCACAGAAATGAGACTCATGTCAGTTGATAGGGCTTATAAATAGCTATCCATGGTATAAATTTAAAGAAAATCGTTAGAGCCGTTTTTGAGAAAATCGTGAAAAACATGGTTTTTTAGTAATTATCTGCCATTTTTTCCGCCATCTTGAATTGAATTTTATTGAATTTCTTATTGTCGGGTCCTCATGGTATAAGGACCTCAAGTTTAAAATTTCAAGTCAATCGGTTAATTAGGAATGGAGTTATCGTGTTCACAGACATACACACATACACACATACACACACACACACATACACACACACACACACACACACACACACACACACACACACATACACACACACACACACACACACACAGACCAACACCCAAAAATCATGTTTTTGGACTCAGGGGGCCTTGAAACGTATAGAAAACTTGAAATTGGGGTACCTTAATTTTTTTGGAAAGCAATACTTTCCTTACCTATGGTAGTAGGGCAAGGAAAGTAAAAAGGGTACTGAGATTTTTATTTTCTTTATATTTATATTACAATAATAGTACAATTGAAAATTCAGCCTCCTCTAAAGTATGTAGGTGAAAAGTATTTATATGTAAATTGAAAATTCAAGGCATATAAATATGGATTTTCAATATGATCTGAATACTGCTCTACACAGACTCTATAAATTGTGTATTGAAATTCTGTTGGATTGGAATTTCAGAAGGAAGAATCGGCTGTAGAAACTCCTGCCTCACCGTCACCTGGTTCTCAGTTACCTGACGACGGTATTGACGAGTTCTCAGCGCCTACTCCAAAAGAGGTAATTCCAACATGAATCCCCAACAGCCAAAATTATTCTAAATTAAGCGGTCGTCACACCAACGTCTGCTAGCGGTAGCGATCTCGCTCCCGCGGAGGTAGTTTTTCTGGAAGCAGTTCACACCAAAAAACGTCCGCCAGCGGTAGTTTGGTTTTGTTCTTGTTTTGATGAGGCTGGTTCTCTAGAAGTGGGGGAAGGCTGGCAACCAGAGCGCTACCGATGGCGAAGTTCTGGAGTTCGCTTTCCATGTTATTAGATTGGCCACGTCAGACCGAGCTCACTACCGCTAGCGGTACTCCCACTAGGAGACGTTTCAAAAGTTCGCCTGGCTCGCGAAGTGAAACTACCGCCGAGGTACTACCTCCGCGGTAGCGAGCTCGGTGTGACCTGCACAACTTAATAACATGGAAGGCGAGTTTTTTGACTTCGCTACCGCCGCGGACGCGAGCTCGGTGTGACCTGCCCTTTACATGCTGAAATATTGACGGTCCTATGTCTGCAGATATAAGAGATTTCGAAGAATCTAATTTGTCACTATAAATTTCATTAGTCTCTCAGATTGAATCTCTATGGTACGTCCTCTTCTTTTCAGGGCTACTGATTATTAAGGCCGGGTTTCCACCAGGAACTTAACGTGTCGTTAGAGGAAGCGTAAACTCCAATTAGCCCTTAACTGACAAAATCTGATTTCACCACACGCCGTTAGAGCTAATGAGCCGTTATAGAGTTAACTGGCCAAATTTGGTCAGTTAACATCTGTAAACTCTCGTTAAGAAAAAAATGGCATCGTTCTGTTTACTGTCATGTTGAAAGTAGTTTGTTGAGGTTATGTTTAATTATTTATTCGCGGTTTTTTACGATTATTTTTTATTAGATTAATTTGTTGTTTCAATATGGAAAGGCCAAATAATACTAGAAGAAGAGTATACGAATTGGCATTTGAGAGTGACAGTGATGATGATTATGTTGTTCGCCGACCTAGATGGATAAGAGAAAGGGTTGATGATTTTTATAATTTGGAAGAAATTGACTTATTTCTCAATAAGATTGACAAGATGCGTTCTGTCACTGTTCATGAATGTTGGATCCCTTCTTCTTTCAATAGCTTTATGCAAAACAACATTGACAGAATGGCTAGAAGACATCCTATGAAATTAGAAATTTTACGTATTTACAACAAAAAAAAAACAATTATTAAAACACTACATCCTAAATCAAATGCAATAAATCATACAACTAAAAAAACAGCACTATAATAATTATTATTAATTACTAAAATTTGTAGGCTAATCTCCACTCAATTTGGTAAACAAAACTTGTGTTTTCGGATTCTAGTTGGTTTTTCTAGGTTAGGTTTCACATGCTTACAAAGTGAAACAAGTGTCATGGCGGCTCACTGCCACCCTGATCTACTCTAATCTGTCGTTTCGTAACTTAACATTAGTTTTCGTTGGTGAAATCAAATTTCTTAATATTTCTTAAGTCATCAGTTAGTGTTAACTGGAGATTACTAAGCGAAGCGTTAACTTGAATTTGTTGAAACTCACCCTAAAACACTATAGAAAAAATCAAGTACCCTTCATTTTACTCATTGACTCTACGGCCCTTGAAGAGCCTTGGCCTCCTCCACAAGCCTTTTCCATGAATCTCTGTCCTGTGCTCGCTGTCTCCACCTTCTTACGCCCAAGGATTGAAGGTCTTCCTCCACGTCGTACAACCATCTCTTGCGTGGTCGGCCTCGTTGCCCCCCCTGGTTGCTGATACAGAGACATACGTGCTGTACGGGTTTCTGGTATCCGTTCCTCATGGTCCAACCAACCAATTCTAGCTCTTCTAATTTCTGTAACAATGTGCTCTGTTGCCCATACAGATTATAGAGCTCATCATTTTTTCCTATCAGCCTCTAGCACTGGCCCATAAATTATTCTTAGGATCTTCCTCTCCCATCGATTCAACAGCATCTTATCACAACTTGTCAACACCCATGTTTCACAACAATATATCATCACTGGTCGCAGCACTGTCCTATAAATGTTTACTGCTCCTATAAATGTTTACTGTCCTATAAATGTTTACTGTTTAAAGCTCTTAACAGCCTTTATCTAAGAATTCTTTGTAGGCTGAAGTATGCCCTATTTTCAGCTTTCAATCTCTCCTTAATTTCCATTTGATTTTCATTTTTGTTAGTGATCAGGGATCCAAGATACTTGAAACATTCTACTGTTTTAAAACGATTGAGCTTCTCCTTTCAGTGCGAGCTCTTCAGGTATTCTTTTCTAGTCTCTAGTCATCCGCATGTACACAGTCTTACTTCCATTGACTGCCAAACCAGCTTTCTTTGTCTCCAATTCAACACTACTAATTCAACTTATTTACAAATGAAAATAGTTCTTGAAGAGTTGAACTAGTAGTGTTGCAATAAAATAAAAAGTACTTGATGAATTTTTATTGTGTTCCATGGTTCTTTATCTTTCTTAATCTACGGATAGTCTGCACACTTTCTTAATTAAATACTATTCGATTGATTACAACATTATGATTTATTACTATCATCCTGAATGCATTGCTAGAATACATTCTAGCATGTATCTACACAAAATGGCATCTAGATGCCAGATTATGTGTTTCTGTGGAAAGTATATGATGAAAATTAAATGTTCTTTTATAAGATTGGATTCTATATCAATATTAAGATGCAAATATTGTATTATTTAAATAGATAAATAATTCATGTAATCATTTCAACAATTTTTTCCTGTTTTTGTGAATTCTGTAATTTTCTATTTAATAATCTTTACACAGTATATTCATGACTAACATAGACCAAATTACATGCGCTTAGTACCAAAAACTGCTTAACTTAGATATATTATTTACAAATGCCCATTATAAAATTAATTATTGGGAAAGAATCAACAGCCAATTATAATTCTATCTTTACCGATTTATTTCTGTTTTGGAAAAATTTGCTCGAATTTGGTCAATAATTTGAAATGAGTGGAAATGGATGATGTATGTATGTGATTAACAGAATTGCAAGGACTTTGCTGCTTCATGGAGTATTGAGTAGAGCGTTAGAAAATTCGAACAAACCAAGCAAGCTAGGTTTCGGCATAGTTTGCGGTTGACCAGTGAATTTTCAAGTATTTTATATTCATAGTCTCATTATTTCTCCTTTCAAACAAAGTCGATAACTCTTTAAAGCTAATGATTTCTCTAGAGGTCTGTAAAAACACTCATGAAACATCCTAAAATATGTTTACTTTTCCCAAGTATTTTATATTCATAGTCTCATTATTTTTCCTGTCAAACATAGTAGATAATAACTTGTGTGATAAGTTTGTGTTATTCAAAACTATTAATCTCTTTAGTTCTGTAAAACAATCATGAAACATCCAAAAATATGTTTATTTTTCCCAAGTATTTTATATTTATATTCTCATTATTTATTTTTCCTGTCAAATATAGTAGATGATAACTTGTGTGATAAGTTTGTGTTATTTAAAACTAATGATCTCTTTAGAGGACTGTAAAAACACTCATAAAACATCCAAAAATACTGTTCTTTTTTAATGAATTATATGGAACACCCGTTGTGAATGAATTAAATAATCAATCAAGTTGCCCTATTAGAATGTTTTATTAGGCTAGGCACACATCAGTTAGTCAAGACAAGACATGATCAGACACAATACTTCACATAGTTGCTTATGACGCAACACACAATGATTAGCCATTGCAATTAGACATGTCTTCATAAGCAACTATGTGAAGTATTGTGACTGAACGTGTCTGTTCATGTCTTGTCTTGTTTTGACTAACTGGTGTGTGCCTAGCCTTACAGTTGAATAATGTTTACTTCTAATGAAAAATTGTATGGAACACCCGTTGTTGTGCAGGGCAAGCCAATCGAGGTGATCTCTTCAAATCCCATTGATACGTCGGGCTTCAGCTTGACTGACTTCATAAAAAACCTGCTACCGAGCCAGAACAACGGCGAATCGCTGGATGCAACGCAAATGTCGTCTTTGAACTCGTCCTCAATGGTGGATCCGTCTCTGATAATCGACACATCAGCGGCCTCTCTGGACTCCACTTTTCCCTCTGTCCTCCCCGTGTTGAGTGACCCTTTTCCGCCTGTAGTTCCCCCTCCACCGCCTCCTCCACCTATGGAAGAACCTTTTCCGGAAAAGCTGTGGAACTCTTCCACGCTCCCTCCCAAATTTCCTTCTTGGAACGACTCTCAGGTAAAGTCTGTCATTTGCATTACTTAGTAATTTATTTGAAAGATGAATTTCATCTGTTAGTGGTTGAAAAGTAGTATGAAACCTTCTAAAATTGGTTTGAAACAATAAAATACTAGGGATCGGTTGCACAAAAGCCTGTTAAATTTTTAACTGTGATTGAATGCTACCAACCAATCAGAGAAGCCGGGTGAAGGAAAGCTAGTAGTATCATTGATTTAAATTCTACTCAAAAAGTGTCACTTGTTGTTACACAAAACAATAGCTGTGAACTCAAGGTTAAGGCTAAACTCACACTTACGCGACTCAGGTCGAGAAGAGACTCGACTCTAGTCGAGAGCATGTGTTTCCAAATGGTGACACTCAGACCAGTCTATTCTAGTCTCCGCGACGTCACCATTTGAAAACACATGCTTTCGTCTAGAGTCGAGTCTCTTCTCGACCTGAGTCGCATAAGTGTGAGTTGAGCCTTAGAAATGAATATTTCGGTGGTACCACTCAAGACCTTTCCTCGCTTCTTTGGAACTTTAACCGGCTTCTCTGATTGGTTATCGTAGAATTTAATCATAATTAAAATTCAACAGGCGTTTGAGCAACCAAGACTCTGTGTTCTAAATCACATATCCAATATGAATGATTGAAACTGAGTGGCCAAAGTGGGAATAATTATTGGTGAAAGTTTAGCGCATTAGTGATCAAAGATGAGCGCATAATTATTTTGATTTGTCGCATAATAATATAAAATTATTCAATAAACATTAAAGAGTTGTCTTAGAAGTAATGTAAAGTACCTAACAACTAAATTCATTGCATTTGGATACTAAATTTTCAATGAATCTTGAAATCGGTTTTTGGTTCCAGTGTAGAAAAGTTTATAATACGTGATTGAGGATATACGCTTCTATAAAAAACCCCTCAATGAAGCAAACATATTTAATTCATAAAGAAATTTATGAGATTTACATGGAGAGCGAGACTCATTGTACTCAGATTCAGACACTTTGAGTACTGTAATTAAAAATAATTTGGTATTTTAATTATTCTAAATTCAAAAATTTTAGCTCATATATATTTTTGGACAGAACTTTGAACTTTAACTGTCCTCAGTAAGAACATAACCTATTATTTCGGACATTTTATTTATTTATTAAATAATTTGAATAATTTAAATCCCAAAATTTGGGAACAGAATAGTTTTGGGCTATGCCTATTGTTCTATCCCGATCATATTCATATGATTTGAAATTGTATCAAAAAATAAATAAATAAAAGAGCAGTCTTCGTGTGCTCAAAGAGTACACTGTACTATCAAAGTTCAAGTATATCTTCTTCTTCTTCGTCACTAAGCTAATCTATAGTTTGTGCAAACCTTAGAGTGCAGCATTGCTCTTATGGATTACAGTACTTCCAGATTCCAAGAATCCAGTCAGCCTGAGAGCTAATTGTGTGAGAGAAAGAAAGAGAATGAGATCATGGACCTTTTTATTATATATTTTGTTATTGTTATATTATGAACATATTTAATTATTGGAAATTCTGTGAAGTGAAGAACTACAAGACTTAACATATCTCGGACTATGTGTAACCCTGTCTAAATCTGAGAGAGGGATAGCACAAGGATACCTTATTTTTTCTCTCCCTATCACTTTGATGATCTACTTATTGTATCAATGAATTAATAAGTATTATTAATTAGTATTGGCTAAATTATTTAATTATATTAAATAATTAATTACTATTGGCTTATTATTTAATTAGTATTGGTATTGGCTCTTATTGTTATATTGAAATAGCATTGGCCATAAAACCCAAACTAAGGTTTGCACGGACTGTACTAGTACTATTATGTCAAGCTCATTGAAACAAATTAATGTTGCATTTTTAAGCTTGAAACCCCGCTTCAATCTCTGGCTGATAGTATGCTGTGTAAGGCTAGGCGCACATCAGTTAGTCAAAACAAGACATGATCAGACACGTTTAGTCACAATAATTCACATAGCTGCTTGTGACGCAACTCACACTGATTAGTCATTGCATGAAGTCACGTCATGTCATTAGTCATTGCCAAAGACCTTAAAGAAATATAGACCCAAAATGCCTATGCCTTCCCAATGATAACTCTTACTTGAAATTGAAGGCCGCCATTGGGGTATTTTAGCACGAGATATTATATATATAGATATTTGTAATACTATAGATTACAAAGGCATTGGTGGCATTGGTATGTAATAATCTTATGGATTGCCCTCTCAATGGCGGATTTCAATTCCAAGTACGACACTAGGGCTGCATGTGAGTCTATGCATCTTTAAGGTCTTTGGTCATTGCATGTCCATTCCTGAACATGTAGTTTTTCTGTTTCACTTAGCGTTTTCAAGAGAAGACTTTTCAAATTACTTTTGGAGGGCAATGATTAGTTTTGTTTTTCTCTACAATATTTTTTTTCTTCAATCTTTTTTTTTTGAGTCGGGATTTCGTTGAGCGTGTGTGTGTATGTGTACCTGTTTAGAAAAATTGAGTCATTTTATTTACTTAGTATTCTTATTTCTATTCTGTATTGTTTAACAAATAGGTTATACTCATTGTTTCTAGAAGTTATCTACATATCTATTATCTGTTCTGATAAAATTTTCATTTTTTCCATTATTATGTAGTGTTAGTATGCAATGGGTCTTGCAAGACTTGGCAATACATTGTCATATTTGTGATGAAGAATCAATCAATTGCAATTAGACATGTCTTCATAAGCAACTATGTGAAGTATTGTGACTAAACGTGTCTGATCATGTCTTGTCTTGTCTTGACTAACTGGTGTGTGCCTAGCCTTGGCTTCCTCAAGGCCAGCATAACGATAGTTCAACAGATACCTTTTGGAAACGTGAATCATTTTGATGACACCAAAGTAGAACAATGAACTTTTTGAATGAAAAATACTAAGAAATTGTCAAAAAAACCACAGATTTATTGATACTTAGAAAGACCGGTTTCGGTTATTACACCATTGTCAATCTCTGATAAACTCAGAGATTATCAGAGATTGACAATGGTGTAATAACCAAAACCGGTCTTTCTAAGTATCAATAAATCTGTGGTTTTTAGATATTGATAAACTCAGAGATTATCAGAGATTGACAATGGTGTAATAACCGAAACCGGTCTTTCTAAGTATCAATAAATCTGTGATTTTTTGACAATTTCTTAGTCTTTTTCATTCAATATGAATAATTACCACAATATCAACTTCTCAACTACACAAAAAATGAACTTTTTCAATGAAAATTTTATAAATTTGCAGACCAGTTGGGAGGAATCTCCGCAACCTCGCTATAAAGAGCCGTTCCTTTTCGATGTACCGCCTCCTTCTCGAACACCTGCCGAAGACAGAGATATGCGCATCACGCCCAAAAATAAGATCAAAGATATTGATCATCGCAACCTCATCAGTCTCACTGGTTCTCCGCGTAATGATAACAACAACGCCTGGCAAAATACTCCTCGCAAGGCTGATGTTGATTTGAGGTAACTCGACACTTTACATAGCTGTGAACAAAACATTTTTGAGAGTTAATTTGAAATTTGAAAACTTGTCAAGTTCTCAATCTACAACATTAGAGTCCAGATGCTATAGTGAGGCCCACGTTATAATGGCAGTGGAGAAAGATAGGAGAACAACGTTGCCGATCTTGGCAATGCCTTCTATATAGACAGTAGCTGATACAGGTCTATTGATGTAATATTAACTGTTCATTCTCGTTTAAAATGATCAATTATATTTTAGTAAGCAAGAAATTATATTTTTCAATAATTGGTTTACATTTTCATAATGAATTTTATAACTAGTAGTTCTGTGAACAGTATACCTCACGCAGTATTCTCATCCACAAGTACCTGATTGAAACTATAGACCTTATGGAAATACAGCAATAGGCTGGCATCTCCACACATCTGTGTAATCACTTGTCAGCTGATTTATGATGAATAATTCTATAGTCTTATTTTACTTTCCTTGCCCTATTACCATAGGTAAGGAAAGTATTGCTTTCCAAAAAAATTAAGGTACCCTAATTCCATGTTTTCTATACGTTTCATTACTTTCGTTGCCCTATTACCATAGGTAAGGAAAGTATTGCTTTCCGAAAAAAATTAAGGTACCCCAATTTCTAAATTTCTATACGTTTCAAGGTCCCCTGAGTCCAAAAAAGTGTTTTTTGGGTATTGGTCTGTATGTGTGAGTGTGTGTATGAGTGTATGTGCGTCTGTGTACACTATATCCCAATTAACGGAATGACTTGAAATTTGGAACTTAAGGTCCTTACAATATAAGGATCCGACACGAACAATTTCGATAAAATGTGATTCAAGATGGCGGCTAAAATGGCGAAAATGTTGTCAAAAACAGGGGTTTTCGCGATTTTCTCGAAAACGGCTCCAACGATTTTGATCAAATTCATACTTAAAATAGTCATTGATAAGCTCTATCAACTGCTACAAGTCCCATATCTGTAAAAATTCCGGGAGCTCCGCCCCATCTATGCAAAGTTTGATTTTAGATTCCCAATTATCAGGCTTTAGGTACAATTGAAACAAAAAATTCAAATTGGAAAAGATTGAACATGAAAATCACTACAATTAATGTTCAGTAACATTTTCACCTAAAATTCAAAATAAGCTTGAAATCCGAGAAAATGTTATTATTTCAATTGCAAACTGCGGGCAACTGTTGATTCTATTAAATCATTCACTATCTGATAGCAAACTTCGTGTGTCTCCAGCGTTATTGTCCTGTCACCAGCTGGCTTGAATCTTTGAATAGTAGATTTGAGATGCGCGGGAACACTAGCGTCAGGTGATAAATTTTCATAACGGCAAGGAAAGTTGTGTGAGTGCGCCACACCAGATTTTTTACTCTAATATTGGCGTATGAAGGAGGCTCCTTTTTCTTTTTATTTTATCCTTGAAATGCGAAATTTCCAAAAACCTTGTATATACGTCGACGCGCAATAATTAAAAAAAAACATACCTGTCAAATTTCATGAAAATCATGAGATACACAAATTATACCTGAAATGACAGTTTAAAAGTTGATAACTTTGACCATCCTAGATTTAGTCCATGCTTCAGTTAGCCCACCGTATAGGTTATGGTACTGGTATAAAATAATATTGAAAGGTTATAACATAACTATTTCCATTTGAATTATGTTATTATAAATAGGATTTCTATTTTGCTATTATTTTCAAGAGAGAATAGAATACCCACCGAGCAACTTTATTTTTATTGTTTTGAAGTTCAGATTGGTGTATCACAGCTTTTAAAATCAGCCGCCATTTCAGGTTTGTATGAAAATAAAACCTGATTATTTCAGCAAATTATGTTCCATTAGAAGAATGCATTTGACCGCACCTTGATTTGTTTGTAGCCAATCCCCAATATTTGTTCAATACAACATTCCAGTAGGGATGACATAAACTTGGCCCTAATAAACAAGCACCCTATGATTTAACAAGCACTTGGTGATTATTATCCATTGTTTAGAGTTATGTGTGATTTTCATGTTAAGGTGTGTACAGATTTATGCGCCAAGAACACGCGCATTTAACTTTACCAGTATCCTTTATTTTTTGAAGAAACGACCAGTTTGAGCCAATTATATCATTATCGACTGTCCAATATTGTTTCGAGTTATGTGTTCGAATGGATGGAGTATGGAAATAGAATATGAGATAGAATGTATATATATATATTTTTTTTTTTTTATTTAATACTATAATCATAATACAATTATGACATTGGAGGAAAAACTATGCTAAGCCTGTACTATTTCTTCTCAAAAATTTTGATAAAATGTTAATGTTGTCCAAAAGATAAGGTTATATAGTCACACACTGCTTCGTCACTTGATTTTCGGTCCAGAAATGATTATTTAAAATTTTGAAGGCTGATTCTATACTCTAAATAAATCACAGAATGTATCACAATAAATTAAAAACTTTTTAATCAAACTATTTGTTATTCACAGCTGAAAACTGTAATGTTACTGTATACTTAACATGTATAGTTTTATTATTAATGACTACCCGGAACGTAAATTTCTGAAAAATTTTATTCTAATCAATCAATCAATCAATAGTTTATTTTTCCTTCATACAATGCATACATGAATGTCTATAATTACATAAATACAATTGACAATTAACAAAATAAGTTGAAAGTAAAATAGTATTATTATTAAATACGGAAAGTCCCTGAAAAGGTTGAAAACCTGAGCGCAGGGGCCAAGTGTGAACTACCCGGAACGTATATTTCTGAAAAATATTATTAATTTTAAACTGGTGACAAATCCATTATGTTAATAATCGGATTATTAAAATTTGGTATAAATATAATATGTATTATTACTCGAAATAAACTAATATTTTAGAGCTCTAGATTTTTCATCTTGTCCTAACGTTTATTTTTCAAAGATTGAATTAACCTATTGATAATGTATTTCTAGAAGACGGACATTTGCCGACAACAAAGATATAGTGGAGAGCATCGACATGGACTTGAGTGACGATGAGGATGTTCATTGTCAAACGCCTATCAGCAGCACACCCAAGCAGAATCCAATGCCTGTCATGAATAGGCCAATCAAGCCAATGACACCTCAGGCTCAGGCTCAGCCTCAGACTCCTCAGGCTCCTCGCAACTTTGCTCCAAACCATCGCTCCACTCCGAGGAACAGTCACGCGGAGCAGCAGCAACCGACCAATAGAAACATTAGTAATAAGCCACTGTTGGGATTGGGATCTTCCATTTCGTTCAATATTGCCACTCCCAATAAACTAGTGAAAGAGTCGCCTCTCAAGGAAACTGAGGAACAACCAAAGAAGAAGTTGCCGCTTCTGTATGATGTGCGTTCATCGCCACCAATCAAAAAGTCGCCCAAGTCATCATCCGCTACTGACGTGGTTTTCCCGGACATTCTCACAGTTCCTCCACCACCTCCTCCTCCTCCGCCACCTCCCCTTCTCCTATCTGAACCCGAAGTGAGCAGCAGACCAGAGTCAAAGTCTGAAAAGAAAGCGAGTATCTCGCCTAACATAGCACAGAAAAAGGAGGACAGTTTGAAGAAAGTTGAAGCAGACACTAGTCTGCTGAAAACACCGGAACTATTTTTGGACGAGGTGTTGAGTGGGGAAGTAGGTGACGCGGCAGAGCCGAACGACCTAGACGCGGCAGCTATGCTGTACGAGGACCTCTATGACGAGTGTATGGACAGTGAAGCGCCGGAAGACGCGAGCAAACCACCGCAGGCGGTGCCGCAGCAACCGCCCCCGCAACCGCACGCCGGCTTCAGAGGACGCGGAGGTGGAGGCATGTGGCGGCCTCCGCGACGCGGCATGTTTGCGCCCAGGGGCATGCGTCCGCCTCCGCCGCCGCCCCATCTCATGCACCATGGACCGAGGCAGATGGGCCCCCGGCCTCCCTTCCAATGGCGACCTCGCTTCCCCAAGTGGTAGGTAAGTCATCGCTGGCCAAACTCAGTAGGTATCTATTGAAAATTGAAGTAACTCAACCCTTATCGATAACACATTCAGGAAGCAAACTATAAATCAAATAGAATTTTAAAGATACCGTACATGTATTTTAAATGAAAACAACATGATATTGTCAAAACCAGTGGTTTATTGAAACAATTTTGAGACACTAGTTTTGGTTGTCACACCATTATCAACCTCTGTCATTATTATTATCATCGTTATCAGTATACTGTCTAGATTCATGTATTTTTCTTTCAATCGATATTATGCTGTTTCCTACTTGAGCCTTTCCCATTATTATGATGCTTATTTGTTCTATTGAAAATAATAATTCAGTTATGATTTCGTCTCTACTTTCTATAGATTTATTTCTACTGTTAGAATAATAATTATTTTGCTTATTTTCAAGAAAATTGACTCATTGGTCCAAAGTTTGTTCCTAAAATTCAGGATACAACGTATGTAGGTACTCGATTTTGAAGACTTATAATTCATTTTAATACTGTTACTAATACTACTGAATAATTTGATGAATGATCTCAAGTAATAGAATATTTTGTAATATTATGCAAACAGTTAGTATTAATAATTTTTTCGTTAACAATTTATCAAGTTATTCAATGCTCTATTAGTTTATTTATGTAAAATTGATTACTTTGAAGTGCACATTAATTCTACAAAAGAATATAAGCTTTTTGCAATTTATATAAAGCTAACTTTCGGTTTAATTTTAGAGGTTCTGCAGTGTTCTCTAATCAAACTGAGTTCAAGATCATTTTTGCTACTTTCTAATTACAAAATGTCATTAAAAGCTTATACTTTATTTGTTTGAATGCGTGAAAACATGACATTTTTCAGCAACCTTCCACTTTCAGTCATTCATTTCTGAATCGAAATTTTGTATTTGAGAAAGTAATTTGCTAATATTGTACATATTCCGATTCAATTCATAACTACATAACACAATTCAATAAGCAATCAATATTGTTAATAAGGCTTCAGTGACAATGATATTATAGTGTATAATTTTTGCTTATAAATTATTGTGTCTAGTATCATGGTATTTCGTGGAGGCAATATAATATAACAAGTAATCAATTCTATACTTTACGTTTTCGACTTCTCCAGAGAAGGTAAAATTGTAAAAATACATTTTTAATTCGCGTAAATGCTTTATTTTTTGCATCTCTACATATTTTGAACCTTGAAGAGTACCTTCTACAACTAGATTAGACTCGTATCTAATACAATTTAGATATTTGTATTGATTTAAAAGTTTTTTTTGGGGTATTTTTTACTACTCATATATTACTACTTTTGAAAATCTTCTTCTATGTTGTCATCATAATATTGATAACGAGTATATTTAAGGAACGAATTTAACGTTTTCAATATTTATTTTCAAGAATTAATTTGATTTGGTACATTGTGCGCTTACATTGTTTTCTATGAATTGAAGTTTGAACTAGCATAGAAGTGCGATTATATTTGGTTGTATATTTATTACAGTGTTCCTGAAAATTTCCGAATCCACTATACTTTTCTTGTAATTCCCCTATTTTTAGCTCTTGTGAATAGCTACATATATGTAAACTACTATCTAATCTAATCTTATTTCGGATAAATGTAAATCTAGCTTGAGAATTATTTGGGCTCTATCTGAGCTTGCTAAATTGCTAGAGATTTCCATATTTGGAAATTGAGGCTAATGGAAATATTATACGATTTTCAGGTAGTTGATATTGAATTGAATTATTCAGGGGCTGAATAATGATTACATTTATACTAATTAAGTTACTATTTAGACAAGAAAAAAGGGCTATTGTAACACTGACGACCGGTTGCACAAAAGAAAATCAAATTTTAATCTCTAAAACGATGAAATTGTGTGTACCCAATGTAATAAATTTCTATTTATCTATATTTAATAACACCATTTTACTTAGTTTATTGTTTAATCTGTAGTGTGGAACAATACAACCATATTATTCTTAATTGAATAAAGTGGAAGTTTATAATAAATAATAAAATTGAGAGATTTGAATTCCATTAACTGTCGCGCAATCGTTCGTCAGTATTGTTTGTTTGTATTTACGAACTTGTTTGTATATCACATAGTTTGCTTCAAATAAAATAACATGTGAAATTGACAATATCTTTTCACTTTTGGGATAATTTGAGTTTTGTCTGAAAAACATACAGTGTATGTAACTTATCTACATTTTCAACGGAACAAGTAATTAATTGAATTTGAAATTCATTTTCCTGGAGAATATATCTGTTGCAATCAATGTATGTAGTGTGCAACAGTGAATAATCCACTTGGCTTTGATAGTAATGGTTTGAAATTTATTGTTTAAGACTGCAAAGCTATGAGTGTGAATCCAAACACAGATGGTGAAAATCCATTACTTATGCTTCTTACACATTTTTTCTCTTCTTTTATTTCAAAATATATTTTTCAAATTATATATTTAATATTCTGTAGCCTAGTTCACGATTGTTAGAAATGTAATTACTGAAGAGATGATTCTCAATTCACCAATAAAGCTCTTCTTTAATGTATTCTCTATTATATTCCTCCCATTAAATTTCGATACACATTCTAATATTGATCCGATTTACTCTCTATTATTAAGTGTGAGACGCCTTTTTCCATTGCTCAACTATGTTATGTAATGAATTGCTTTTACTAGAACTGTTTAATTATTAGACGAACTACCTATAAGTAAATGGATATTTCAATTTGGAGTATGATGGCAAATCAAATGAAAACCTCAATGAGTATTTTTCCAATACTAATATTTGAATTTCAAAATTTCTAATATAGATTAATTTTGTAATTTATGACGTTCGCTATTGCTGGTGTAATTAGATTTGAAGTTTTATGAATTTATTCACTGATGTAGTGCAAATTTCTTCGATTATTATCATCATTTTACCAGAGCTGGATTTCAAGTCAACTCGAACAAATATTTCATCATTCCAAATACGTATTTGTACCTTACAAACCACGATGTTTCTTGAACAATATTTTGCCTTTTATAGAACGTATGCTCTTGTCATTACACTGGCGAACGTCAATGGACTATGTCATTGCTTTTGTCAATGCTATATGATGAAGAGTTTCTTCTGTAGCCTATATTTTAAGAATGATAAAAATCGAGACCATTCTGCAAAACTATGATACAAATTTATTTCGAGTATTGAGACTGCAGCTAAACTCTTCGCTGTATCGATTTAGAAGGTCAATAAAAAGTTGAAGGTGACAAATTATTCAGACACTGGTGTGGTTCACGCCGAATGGTTTAACAATCTCACAGGTAAGGTTCCTTGAAGAGTTTGAATGATTTACTACTTGAATCATAAGGTTTTATGTATGATGTGTCATTTAAGACAATAAAACAGTGTAATTGTGATGGAAGTTGCCTGAGATGAAGAAAAATATACCAACAAATTTTCCCCAAGTTTTATGCAAGATTAATCAGTGATCAATTCAATAAGAATGTGATTCTAAATGCATCTATTCATAGACTTGTGCTTGTAGTGCAAACGATACTTCAGGATTTTCGGGATAAAAAATAAATTTTCATTGCGATACTATAGAGGAGTGAGAAAGTGATCTCAAGTAGACGACTTTCTCATATTAGTAAAAAATCTGA
Source organism: Nilaparvata lugens (assembly GCF_014356525.2). NCBI lineage: Eukaryota > Metazoa > Arthropoda > Insecta > Hemiptera > Delphacidae > Nilaparvata > Nilaparvata lugens. The sequence continues at coordinate 16,290,524 of NC_052505.1, read as the reverse complement.
TTATTAAAACCTTAAACCCGTTCTTATTAAACACAATTCTTGAACAATTTTGCTTTGAAGATAACAGTAAAAGATGAAATTGTTATGTATTTCAAAAATACAAAATAATCTGTCAGGGAAAATGCAGTCTACTGCTTCCAATCTAGATTATATTGATGATAGAGCCTGGAATTGGATAAAAAGAGGTACGGTAGCCTAATACTATAATTGGGAATAATTAAAATTATGTCTAACTTTTGATTTAGACTTTGATGTCTAACTTTTGATTTAGACTTTGATGTCTAACTTTTGATTTAGACTGTGATGTGAGATGCTATGGATAAGCATTGCTAATTTTGGCTCGATAGTGTGCAGAAATATACTATAATAGCCTACTGTATAATAGAATATCAAACAAATCCAGAAATAGATTGAAATTATCATCAACTCCTCTTCAATTACATGGTAACCTTTTGATTATTGATCCATTCCACTTAATTTCAGTCATGCACAATATATTTCAAATAATTAGCCTACCTTTATAAATGTTAATGTTATCAAAGCACCTCCACTGAGGACTGATAGTTGGAGGATGGAGATTCATTCAGACTTTTATAGTTTCGGCCAACTTCTATCTTCCAATTGTTTTACTACAAACTGTAAATTGAGCTCTTCAATTTCATCAGTCTTATACTTTCCTATTGTGTAGAACGGGCTGTCCTATCATGTTAACATTGAAGCAAAACCCATGAATCGAACTTGAGTGTCAACACCAGCCCTACTCAAAAACCTCAATCAAAAATTGAAAAATAAGTCGGAGGATGTCTTATAGAAGATATGAAAGTGATAGGCTATGAAATGATAGCTTACGCGATATATGATAGGCTACGCGATGAATTGTTGAACGATTGTGAATTCATGATTCCAAATCAATAAGGAGAAGAAGAAGAAGAACTTGTTGAGAAAAGGATAGTTTGAAGATGAAGAGTTGGGCCGACTGTCTGACGTTTATACTTCCACGGTAATTCCTATTAGTATTTATCTTCATGATGATGCGCGTTTATCTCTGCGCTTACCACACTTCTGAAAATTGAAAAAAATATCTGGATAATTTTTCAGAATGCTGAATAATATCCATTAAAATAGCCAAGCTAATGGTTTTCAGGAGATGGTTCATGTCAGGAAAATCTCGACCAACAAAGGATTTTAATCTTCATATTAATCTCCACTCATTTCATCTAGTAGAAGAGGGTTTCAGCTTTAACCACAGCACTTATAATTTGCAAAGTACGCAAGTTTGTTTATTGGGGATGATACCCACATAAACTTATTACTTGTATGTGGGTGAATTCATGGGATGATCAAACGTTCATGCCACCGGCGGGATTCGAACCCACGACGCAGCCGGTGCTAGCAGACTAAAGTTTGTAACGCTCCTGACCACTAGCCAACCCGGTCGGCTAATCAAATGAATGTCATTTTTTGTCTATCGTATCCACCATTTTTCATCATCTATTGTCAATTATTTGTAGAATATGTGATCCGTCGCCCAGTGGATAGAGTGCTTGCTTAGCAGTCTCGAGGTCCTTGGCTCAAATCAAGTTATGAACAAACGTTTTTAGCAGGTCATCGGATGGGTACGTTATTTGTCGGTCCCGGTTGATATATAACAGTCGTGAGGTTCATTGACGGCTTGAATTATATATACAGGCGAGGTGGAACTTCCGTCCCCAACAATAAAAGCTATACGAATAGTATTATTTTTATGCAGATATGTTGCTCTTTAAATCTTTGAACTGCCCTTTGTCTTGTTTTTTGTCAAATTAATTCTCGATTCTCATTAGCAGTGAATCTCACTGGTTCATGCAGAATTCAGTAATTATATCATCCTTATTTAAAGAGTTTGACAAATTTACGACAGAATTTGAGTTTGTGGCCTAGGCCCGACTTAACATTAAACACTGGTGTGCCTTTTGAATGCTTGCTACCATCGGACTCCCCGATGTAAATAAAGTTACATTGGCAATAAAGCTCATTCACGTTTTCATTTGATTACTGTTACATCTATCTACAGCTTTAATTAGTGAAGAAAATTGGAAATCTGGCGTCTCACACTCAGTAAGTGATCTGTTTAAATGAATAAACGTAAATTACACCTCTAAATTCTATTGGGACATCACTGGACCACGGATAACCGAACTTGTGATAATCGACGCTCTACTGTTTACCTGAAAGTTCAATTATTTTATGTTTAGAGTAATCCTTGGCTTGTTGGCATTTATGAATCAACTCGGCTTTATAGGAGAATCCTTGTATGTTAATGTGATTTGATAGTATAAGCTAGTTCAGAATTTCATAAAGTTTGTTACTTTGTATTTAATTATTCTTTATGTAACACATTCGTTTGATTTGTGATAAAATTGTCATATTTAATATTTTGTAAGAGTATAATTCATTTTATTACTCCGATCAGCAATATCATTAATTTGGGTAGTCAATATTTATAATATTGTAGAGATGTGAAGCATCATGATTAACTTGAGTTATTGTTATTGATAAAATATGTGTACGGTCCATTATAGTTTTTGAAATTTCATGTGATTAAAATAAATGATTATGTTGCATTATACAACAATATAATTTTTTAATTGCAAAAATCAACAAGTTATGCTCTGAAATAGATAAAATATTATATAGTAACGTAGTTACTGTAGTTTTTAAGAAATAAGAGTGTAAAGTAAATTTTAACCATGATATGAATTTAGAATACTCATAAAATACAGTTATAAATCAGTTTATATTGTAGTAACTATTATAAAATGAAATGCAATGTGTATAAAAGTTTTTTATTGTAAAATTTTAGTATAAGTGTTGAGTTGTTGCAAGCTACTGCCTTGGAATTTTGGCAGGTGATTGGAAGGATAAGATTTGTCATAGGTATTGGAAAATTCAAGACCTTGCTCATCGATATAATGCATCCTTTGGTGGAGATAGAATTAATTGACTGAATTGAAAAATGTTATGTTCGTCTTGTATTTGATTTCTCTTAATTATTCTCTTTTGATTTCATTTAACTTTACCTACCGTCTTTAATTTTAACTTCACAGAACTATTTTATCATATTATTTTTGTTAATTCTCTCTAGTGATCTTCTATAATTTTAGTTAATTTTCTCTAATTCTCTCTTATCATTCCAATCACTTTGATGTATTGACCAAGTATTAAAACTAGTTCTAGTCAATAAGTTTTTCTTCATTCTACGTTAATAATAATAATTGATTCTTCTTAATAATTTAAATTTAGAGATATTATTGTTTTCTATTCCCAGTTCCACAATTATGTGACTGTGACCTCGAATTCATTGCTGAAAAAATCTCAATAGCTTCTCAAATCTATTATGAATTTGAATTTTGAATAGATATCCATTCTTACCTTCTTCTAGGGGTTATTTATACGCTAGTAAAAATTCTTCAAAATTTGGATTCCTCAACAATGTGATGGTGATCTCGAATTTAATGAAAAAAATTCTCAATAGCTCCACTAAATTTGAATTTTGATAAATAGGTATCCATCTTACCACCTTCAATTGGTTCTTTATACGTTAGTGAAAACTCTTAACTCTTCAAAATTGGGATTCCACATTTATGTATGACTGTGACCTCGAAATTAATTTAAAAAAACCTCAATAGCTTCACTAAATTTGAATTTTGATAAATAGGTACCTATTCTTACCATCTTCAAGGGGTTATTTGTACGTTAATGAAAATATTCTTCAAAATTGAGATAAACCTTCTGAAGGCTATTCTTGAACTAAACACATGTTGAATTCCTTTATTTCTCGCAGTAAGTTAGAACTCATAATTGATAAAATTCATAAAATCACTAAAAATGAAACAATCATATTCGAATTAATTAATATTTGACTCTATCTAGATGTACCCGCAAAATTATATCCAGGGCTACTATTAAAATAATAAATAATAGTACCGTAGCACGTACCAAATTAAGATATTCTAGTTTTTGAGCATTTCAGAAAAAAAACACAAGAGGTCAGGTAAAACTAATCTCATTTTGAAAATCGATCGAAAATAATATGTGTTTGTTTAGGTGATTTTAGACTATTTTTCAGAGGCTGCTCTAGTGCTCTTGATCAACACAATTATTAAATCATGACTTGATATAGTTCAAGTATACGGTACCGTACCTACCTACTTATTTTTGTAAACATGCTTGAACCAAAATTATATTATAATTGATGAATTGAACAAAAATTTGAATACCCATCTCTTTCTTGAAATTTCAACATTAATTTATTTCATAAGTATGAACAATTACAAAAATCTGGCTTTCGAATTTTCTTGTGAAATGGTTTGGTGTTGAGGTATGGTGAAGAGTGGTCCTTGTGGAGAATCGGGTTGAAATATTCCTGGTGTGGTATACTATTTTTCAAGTACAAAGAGTAGGTAGGCTGTCTTATGCGCCGTGTTTACACGAGACAATAGTGCTAGTCAGCTATTTTTATCAGTGCATGCAGTACCGGTGCTAGTATAGTGCACAAGGCAAAAAATGAGACTAGATATTGTTTTCACACGACGACAGAAACTATCACTAGACAATCACAACAAACTCTTATCTTCTAGTTTTTCTCACGTAAACTTGCTTTTTATTGTTTACCGGGGACTAAAGACATGGTGAGCGGCTCATTGGTGAAAGGACAATGTGGCAGAAATGAATCTAATAGAGCCCAGGAACGTGTATCCGCGTGAAACATCAATTGTTGGAATATGGAATAAGAGGTGAAAAGTAGGTATATATGATTGAAAGTAGTAGACATAAAGGCTATATATTTTTCACAAAAATAGCCTGGACCTTTGGAACAAAATTGAACCCAGTTGATTGTGTTTGTTTTATATATGAACATCTTTTATAGCCCAGTATTTTTTCATTTTGGCTGTTAACACTTTGGGTAATCTCATAGAATCTTTTTAATATGGCTGATGCATTTCCCCCATTGTACTGTCAGGTACCGTGTGAATGTCTGTTGTCTAGAAACGTGGTTTGCAAGTGTACTGGTAGGTTACCGGTACAGCCGAAAATCGCAGACTAACATAATTATTACTTTTTTACAAGAAAAAGTTATTCCTATTTTAAATTATTTTGATACTTCTTCCACTATTCATTGCAGTTTTAAGGAATTTCAACATAGGCCTACGCCTATTAAGGGAGCGGTATATGCCTGGTTCAGTGGAGCGGATGTAGTATTGAAAATAATACATGTATTTGAATGAATAAAGTCATAGTGGTATAAAAACTACTAATACTCCAATCTGTTACAATATAATTAGTTCCATTTCAGCTCAAGAATAATTTATTATTATAGACCATAGGACAGGTCGTGGTTGTAGTTGAAAAGAATTTCAAGTCGTATAATTCTGCTTTTATATAACTCTTTTAATATATGCAGCGATATCTCTTCGCTTGTTTCCTAACTTATTAACTCTTAGCTAACATTTAGCTTAGCCAACTACTCCAGTTGCATAAAGTACCATCAAGTCTTGAGGTTTAAGATAGTAAACTCAGTGACGTCACCAATTTGCCGGGCTACCTATTGATCTGATTGCCGTGATTGTAGCCACTGCGTTTCTGTTCAGCAGTCAGCTGAGTTTTGTCTTCATACAACGAGATGGGCCCTTGCTGTCATTTGAAACAACGGAAATCAGTAGCCCTCTTGTCGTACACGTACAACTTTTACAGCTGTTGCAGTACTGCTTCTCTTGAACGTTACGATTGACGCTTGGATAAAAATATGTGACATAAATTATTTTATTTTGCAAGTTATTCAAACCTAAAAACTTTCTAAAATGGAGATAGATTTAAAGCATACTTTGAAGGAAGCCAAATTGGCTTTTGGCAATCGAGAATTTGATCGAAGTATTCAGCTCTGCAAGGTGAGCTATTTCTGAAATTAGGTTATGTTTATTGCCTTGATTGTGCGGTCACTTGCTTGATCTAAAATCGTAATATCTTTTCTTGAATTGAATTAAAACAATCTACACTTGTTATGATTATACTACAAATTTTGTTGAGTAGGACGTAGGCCTATATATATTTTTTTACTTGTTTTTTTTTGTAAGTTATCTCTTATCATAACCGATAAACTGTGGCGTATCCACAAAAAATTGTAAGGGAGCTCCATTGGCAAACTTTGGGGTGTTACCAGGGAGTGTAAGAGATATAAAATGCCTCCCACCAAAGGGGTGTCTGGGCGCCGGGGGCCCTCCCCCGGGAAATTACAATTTGGTGCAATATTTTAAGCAGATCAATTTTTACTTGAAAAACAAACATTCTTATCAAGTTTTTTGTGTTTGGTAGACTGCTTTTCATTTCATTTTTCCTCGAAAATATCATAGGCCTTAGGTATGTTAAATTTAATAACAAATAGTGTGGAATGAAATAGAATTTTATTAGTCATTTCATTATTATTCATTGAGTTTTCTGTTATCTTGTCCCTCTGCAGTGAACTTACTTACTTCTTACTTCTGATGTCTTCCTCACGGTCCTGGGATCGGGGAATCGTCAATTGAATCGAACACTAGATTATTCACTGTCCAGGCTATAATATTATCATTGTGTACCATTTAAAGTAAATTCTTGTTACTCAACTTCAATTAGTTGTTGATCTGGCGAAAATGTTGTTTCTTTTCTGGGGGATACATCCCCACGTTCCCACCACCCTGGATATGCCACTTCGGATGAATGTATGAAATGTAGTGCCAAATTATGTAAAGTTTAAATTGCGTCGTGTGTAAGGGTGTCTGTCATGGTAAGTGCACTCAAGTTAGATCAGTCCAGAGTTCAACTAAATCGATAAACATTAAAGTGCGACCAGATGTACGGATGGTAACGTCGACGATGAGGGGCCAGACCACATTGAGCGTTTTTTTTTCAGGCGACAATTCAATCAACTTTTAGCCCTACCGACTCTTAAACGCCTGAAAAACGCTTAATATGGTCTGACTCGAAGGGTCTTTTCGGGACGCTATGAAACACAAATTAAAACAAATACCCTCATTTGCTCACTGCGACGGCAGGAGGCAGAACCGGTCAAGTTGCTTGGCTTCTGGCTGGATGGACGGCTGAGATGGAGTCACCATGTGTCAGAAGTGTGTCGAAAGCTTTCCAGGGTAATATACCTGCTAAAGAAGCTCAGACATGTGGTAGGCAGGGATAGTTTGGTGATGGCATACCACTCACTCTTTCATAGCCACATCATGTATGGACTGATCCTGTGGGGACATGTACCAGCAGCAAAGGATGTGCTGCTCCTCCAAAAAAGAGCAGTCCGAACAATCACATTCTCGGGAAGTAGGGACCACTGTAAACCTCTCTTCAAGGATATGGGGATCCTCACCATCTACAGTCAGTACGTGTTCTGCTCACCATCACACCTGATGGACAACCAGGAAGACTGGACGAGAAGAGGCGAAATCCACAGCCACAATACACGCCGAGCTGCTGACCTTGAGGCATCCCACACACGATTGAGCAGCACCTACAACAGCTACCCAGCAGCAGCCATTCGAATGTTCAACAGGTTGCCCAGCGAAGTGAGAAATTTACCAAGAGACAAACTGCTTAGCACAGTGAAGCTGAAGCTGAACGACAGGCCACTCTACTCATTTGCTGAGCTTGAGGACGAGCCCCTTTTTTGAATCAGTTCTACTCCAACGACTAGCCAAAATGGCTACCAACCAACCTTGTTCATGACACTGTCTATCTGGAATCCCCAGTCTTCGACAACGACAACAAGTATCAAGTAAAAAACAGATAGAATTTTGAAATCAGTTGGTTCTCTTCAGCAAGAGTTGAATAAACTTCAGGAAAGTTTCAGAATACTGGACAGCGAGAAGGAGAAACTTCATTCAAAATGCAGTGAGTTGGAGCAAGCCAAAGACGGTCTATCAAGTGGGATTCGAGTCCTCAGAATCAGACTACGTGACACTGAACAGTAGTCGCTCATCAAACTCTTGTTCAACAAACATTGAAATTGTGAGACTTCCATCGTTTACGGACAAAAATATAAATAGCTGCGTGCAGCACGTCGTAGCCGCCCTCTGTATAACCATAGAGAAAAGATAACATAGGAAGATATCCCGTGGTGGAGATGGTTTATGCTCCAAATTTCACTGTCAACTCAAGCCGATAGTCTAGTAGTTATTTTTCGTGAAGCTATGTGATGCTGGTAGTCTCTCATAATGTGCCGTTCTTACCCGGCCATAATAGCTATAATTGACATTAATCGGTCTGAAGTAACAAACAGTTTGGAACATCAACGACCTACACCATGGGATGTCTTCTTATGCTATCTTTTCTCTATGGTATCACATACAAGCTGGAGGACATCTACAGGTCACCGGCTACAGGAAGTGCCACACTCATCCATCAATTCGTCCGAATACGAAAAGGAGGATTGGCTGAGGGCTTTATGGAAAAAGAGAGAACTCAGCACGACCGACATAAAGAACAATTCTACTCCTGGCCGTGTTTACATCAAATACTGTATAATAAGCAGCTGATTGGAAAAGCAAGACGGCTACAAAGGGAGAAGAACATTGCCATCGGAGGCTCTTCCAATTGTAGAGTAATGCTCAATAAGGCAATAGAAAAACCTTCCAAGTATGCATGACCAAGCGCGCAGATGAGAAACAAAATCTGTAAAGAGCAATGGGAACACTCACACTGAACGCGTGAACTTGCTGGTTGCGTTCAGTGTGAGCAGCTACAGACAAATCACTACGTGTTTCAATGGCTCTTTCCAGATTTTGTATGGTTGTAATCTGGAACCCTTCCCCCCCTACCATCACTACGCCAATGTCTTCCTTGTATCATCGATATTCTGTTTCGAATTTGCTTTGCAATCTTTCAAGTTATCTCAATTTTCAACAGTTTTTTGTTTTCCACTTGTGATGTGTTTTCTAATTTTCATGTCTTGTCTGAATATTTATTCTTCAGAGAAATACTGTACATATTCTGTCCTTATTAAAAATACTGTCTCTTTTTTAGGATGTTTTAAAGACTGACAGAGACAATTACTTGGCGTTGGTTTTTCTCGGAGCTTCTATGCAAGAGACCGATCAGATCCTTCACGCTCCTAAAGCATTCCAGAAGGCAGTTATTTTGAAACCGAATCAAATATTAGCTTGGCAAGGTCTTGCTACGTATTATGAAAAGGATGGTGTTGAAAAGAACTTCGATCACATGCTGGAAGTTTACGAAAATATTCTATCACTGGAGAGGTATAGTGACTTATTTCTTTCAGAAAATGGCGTTGAGATTTTCCAAACTTTCTTTTTAAATTAGGTGATATGTAAAAACACTTCACTTACATGGGCTACTTACAAACAAATTAAAAAAAAAAACAATATAAAAACCTTGAAACTAGTCGTTGAAATATTTTAAAGTTTTTAATAATAAGGGGTATTACAAGTTTTTTATATTGTTTTTATTAATTAAGTGATATGTATATTTTTCCTCAACAACAAATTGTGTTATGCTTTACAATACACTGTTGAATATCACCAAAATACATGAGTTAATAGAATTAATTATAATTGAATTTTTTCTCTTTCAGTTTCTCATGTTAACATAACTTAAGTGTAATAATAACATAATCACATATATTCACATAAGTGTAATAATTGTGCATTACTTAATGAATAAATAACATGTTTAAATGTACAGTGTAAGATATAGACATAATCTTATTCTACATTGCTAACCGTCTTCTTGAAAAATACACTACACTACCTCCACTTATCATACACTTCAAATAGATAATACGTCTGTGCTCTTGATAATTGTTCTTAATATGAAACTTGAAAATAATCTCCTTGCTAGTTGGTCATTATTTTTATTATTTCCATTTACAACACAGAAAAACAGCTACAATGAAAAAAAAAACAATTTGCTAAATGGTGTAATGAAAATATCTTGAAAATACCTTTCCAATATGGTTTCCCATGTAATAGGCATTGTGCCAATACAGTCTATTCGCTTCTCAGATTATATAAGAGTCTTTATTTATTTATTAGTGCAAACAATACAATAGTCGAAAAAGAAAAAACAGGCTATTGACCAAAACTTTTTCAATTTCCTAATCTTGTCTTAAATTTTCCAAATATTATGTAGGTTATGTTAATTGCTTGGACATTTTTCATACACATGTCTTGTTACTTATCAAATTCTTCCAAATATGGAAAGACTGTTGAAATTTTCCGATTATTTTTATAAAATATTCTACACTTTGAATAACTTTAATTTTTTTTCTATTTTCCTAAACCCTTAGATTTTTAAAAGTGGTCAGGTACCGAATAAACCATATACGTGGTAGGTCCAGAAAGTAAGTTCCGTTTGGTAATAAAATAAAATTGTGTACAGATCCAGAAAAGTTATTTATTGCACAAAATTCTACAATTCTTAAACTACTTTTCCACATAACTACCGAAATTTTGCAGACATTTGTCATAGCGTGGCACAAGTTTTTGTATGCCTTCTTCATGGAAATTTGCCGCCTGTGTCTTCAACCAGTTGGGAACAGTTTCTTCCAGCTTGTCGAAATTTCAGTTTTCCGGTAACAATTTCATGCATTTGTGATCGTGAAATTTGGGGAAATTCCATAGCAAGAGCACTAATTCCATAGCAAGAGCGTGAACCAGTTCTTCTGTAACCAAAGATGGACGCCCACTTCGTTCTTTAACAAACACATCACTACGTCCGTCATTGAACTGACGGACCCATCTTCTTACCATTGAATCACTCATCCCACTTTGTCCATAAACATCGCAAATTTGCCGATAAATTTCACTTGGGTTCACTTTCCTTGCATTCAAAAAACGAATTACAGACCTGATTTCACAAGCGGCGGGATTTTCAATCAACACTGATATTGTAAACAAGCACAACTAAACGTACGTGGCTGACAGCGATCTCCAAATGGCGCACGTTTCTTCTCCTTGATACAGAGCGTCTACCGCACATGTGCGGAACTGCGATCGCAGCGCTGTAGCAAATATAAATTGAAACGGAACTTACTTTCTGGACGTGCTATCGTATTTCTCACTGAAAACTTATATTATATCTCGCATTCAGTTTTGAACAATACTTTTTTTTAATTTCACAGTGATATCGTGAAGTGGATGAGTACCTTCATTAAATTTACCGACGTGGTTTTAAAAACAAACAAATTGGATACATTCATCAAAGTTGTTGATACTCACAAACAGTGCAAGTTACCTATACCATTGAGAGATTTTTGGCAAGGCGTTACCAAAGTTCTGAAAAACACCACAAGTCAGCTTGATAGACAGCATTATGACTTGGTAAGTGATCGATTTTATTGTATTAAAAATATACATTTCATTCCATTGCAAATTGAGACCTGAAGTTTGGACTGCAGGTCTTCTATTCGATTTTTTTAGTTTCAAATACCTGATTTTTAGTAGCCTATACACTATTATCTTACTCTGTAGATATTGGTTATTTCAAGTTTGGTGTATATGTTCGAAAAACTGATAAATGCATCCTGATGTAGGCTACTATAATACGAGTAATAATTACTATAGTAAGGTCCACGTTATAATAGCAGTGGAGAAAAATAGCAGAACAACGTTGCCGATACTCTCTCTTGACAATGCCTTCTATAGACAGTAGCTGATACAGGTTTATTGATGTAATATTAACTGTTCATTCTCGTTTAAAATAATCAATTATATTTTATTAAGCAAGAAATTGCATTTTTCAATAATTTCATAATAAATTTTCATAATTAAGATAAAATATAAAGCGAGAAAGAGATAGCGCTATCCGATTTGTAGAATGACAGACAAGGATAGCAATACCATTATAATGTGGACCTGACTATAGTACCAACTTGTAAGCTGTCAAATGCAGTAGGCCTGTGTTTTCAAGCAGTCAAAAGAGTTGTATGCATGCAAATTTTTCCATTACACAGGATACGGTACTTGTTAAAAACATTCTGCAAGCTGCAACATATATTATATAAATTCTACAAAACATTCATTGCAATATATTTCTCTAATCTATATAAATAAAAATCGGGCCTCAAATTTTGACATTCAATAACTTTTTTATATGTGCACCGAATTTGATGATTCTTTTCTAGTTGTGTTCGTTATGTTCAGGACCAGGTTTATGGCCTATCAAATTTATTATCCGACTTCAGAACTCTTTCCTATGGTCCTTCAAAGTTTACATGTAATCATTATGGGAGAAGATTTGTGAGCTGGCCACACACAGAAATAAAAATCAGCTGTTATAATCATTGCGTCATCCAACAGCCGTCTGTAGATCTGTTTTTACTTTCCTTGCCCTATTACCATAGGTAAGGAAAGTATTGCTTTCCGAAAAAAATTAAGGTACCCCAATTTCTAAATTTCTATACGTTCCAAGGTACCCAAACGTAAAAAGGGGTTTTTGGGTATTGGTCTGTATGTGTGTGTGTGTGGTGTGTGTGTGTGTGTGTGTGTGTGTGTGTGTATGAGTGTATGTGCGTTTGTGTACACGATATCTCATCTCCCAATTAACGGAATGACTTGAAATTTGGAACTCAACGTCCTTACAATATAAGGATGTTGCGAAAATGTTATCAAAAACAGGTTTTTTCGCGATTTTCTCGAAAACGGCTCCAACGATCTTGATCAAATTCATACCTCAGTTAGTCATTGATAAGTTCTATCAACTGCCATAAGTCCCATATCTGTAAAATTTTCAGGAGCTCCGCCCCATCTAGGCAAAGTTTGTCTCTTGTATGGGAAAAAATGAAGTTAGCAGGCGGTATGGCTTGACACTACATAGAAGTAGAATTACATAATGTGTGATTTTATGGAGCCAATTATTGATGTTGCTCCTATTAACTGTACAGTTTGTGCAGATATCAGTGATTTTTCTCTGAATTTTCCCTCTTCTCAATCTATAGGGAACAGTGACCGTGCGGATTTCTCTGTTATCCATATGAACATAAGAAGCTATAAAAAAATATTGACGAATTTATAATTATTTTACAGAGTCTTAAGCATCAGTTTAGCTGTATTATATTGACTGAGGCTTGGCTGTCTGATGAGAGTGACCTTTTAGAATTACCAGGGTATAAGCTCCACGGATCCTATAATAGTTTTAACCATTATGACGGGGTAGTTGTATACATAGACAGTGAGCTCACGTCAACTTGCAGGGAACTCCGGCTGGGTGGTGTGGCCACTTGCCTGTCCATTTGCTTTGACTGGGAAGGAACTTCTTGCTGTGTATCGATGCCCTAACTCTAACTTACCTCTATTCATGAACGCGCTAGATAACAATTTTAAAGAAACAGAAACCAATAGAGGAGTGCAAATCCTAGTCGGGGACATAAACTGTGACACCCTGAACATTACTCCAGGCTCGCTAGAAGAAAAATACATTGACATTTTGAATGAATCAGGATTGACAGCCTGTATAGATAAGGTTACCAGACCAGCCAGTGGAACGTGTATCGACCACTGTTTTATTAAAATACCCCATTCCTTTGATGCTTCCACAACAATTGTTCAAACTGCTGTGACAGATCACTACGCCATTTGTCTAAAAATAATATCAAATAGAAAAAAGTTACCTACTAAAAAGCAAGAGGATTTTTTTAAAGTCAATTGGCAGGGGATCAATAATGCTATTTCATTGCAGAATTGGGACCTAATCACTGAAGAGAATGATGTGAATGTGGCTACTCGCCATTTCTCCGAAACTCTTCAAAAAACAATAGATGATAATACTAAAAAAATATTGGTCACTGCAAAAAATAGCAAATTAAAGCCATGGATTAGTATGGGACTAATACAATCTATCAGATATCGAGATAAACTAAAAAAGAAATTAAATAGACAACCTTTCAACATAAACTTAAAAAATGAATTCCACCAATATAGAAATACACTTCATTCTCTGATCAAACAAGCAAAATTCATTTATTATAAAAACAAAATCGATGATGTTTCAAACAATCCTAAAAAATTCTGGTCAACTGTTAACGAAATATCCGGTAGATCTACACAAAAACTTACCTATGAATTCATCAAAGATGGAGAGTCTACTGAGCAACAGAGTGCTTCTGAAGTTAGCAACAATTTCAATAAGTACTTTGCCTCTGTTGGAAAGCACCTGGCTGACTCCATTACAGCTTTGGGTGATCCAGAGGTACGTGACTCCAATCATGCTGTCGAGTCTTTGTTTGAGCTCCGATCTGTTACACAAGAGGAGATCAGACGGGTGGTTGGCAGCATGAGAGGAAATAGCGCCCCTGGTCACGATCGCATACCAGCTAGACTTATTAAAGATAACATCCACTCACTAATACGTCCTATTCAGCATTTAATAAATTTGAGTTTACTAACAGGTGAATTCCCAGACACTCTCAAAATATCGAAGGTAATCCCAATTTATAAATCCGGTGCAAAAAATGACTACTCCCAATTACCGTCCTATTTCGCTACTCCCCATAACTTCAAAAATTCTGGAAAAATTTGTTAAGATACAGCTAATGCAGTATTTGAGTCAATACAATATTCTAACTACCTCTCAATATGGTTTCCAAAAATCAAAAAATTCATCTGATGTGTTCTTTGATTTATCAAAACATATTGCAGATAACACAAAGGAGAAAAATAAATTAATAATAACTTATCTAGACTTAGCAAAAGCCTTTGACTCAGTTGACAGGGAAAAATTAGTCATAAAACTAGACATGTTGGGTATTAAACAAACTGCTTTGAAGTGTGGTTCAAGAGCTACCTGCTCGACAGAGAACAATATGTTTAAATCAACGATGTCAGGAGTGAGTTGGAGAAAGTAAATTATGGTGTTGTGCAGGGGAGTACTCTTGGACCAATTCTTTTCCTTATCTACATTAACAATCTTCCTCAGTTGAACATTAATAGTAAACTTTTCTTATTTGCGGACGACAGCAGTGGTTTCTACCGGAAAAAATTGGGAAGAGGCTTATAATAATGCAACAACTGATGTAGCTAGAATTAAAAAATGGTTTGATCACAACTGCTTAACAGTGATTACAAGAAAAACCAAATACATGCCTATTTTCACCCGAAACCAGCAAGATCCAGGGCCTAGAGTATTTAAACTTCACTCATGTCAAGATTCAACTTCCATTGGCTGTAGTTGTAAAGTTCTAGAGCGAGTTGATCAGTACAAGTATCTGGGCATAACATTTGATCGCGCCCTCAGCTGGGGTCCCCATGTACAACTTGTCAAAAAGCGACTTAGAAGGCTACTATATGCTTTCTCTCAGCTAAGCCAAGTTTTAAGTAAAAAGCATTGCAAGTCAGTGTACTTTGCTTATGTTCAGTCCATCATTCAATATGGCATTCTTATTTGGGGGGGACTGCCTGCTACCCTTTTGGAGCCACTTGCGGTGTCGCAGCGGCAAATAATCAAAACTATCCTTAAGAAAGAGTACCGCTATCCAACCATTCAGTTATTCACTGAATTTCCGGTGCTGAACATAAGACAACTCTACGTAAAATCTTTATTAATTTATCTCAGAAACAATAATTTTAACATTTTACCAGAAATAATTCATACTTATCCAACAAGATACAGAGTAAACTATGGCTTTGCGACGCCCCAAGTGGTCCACGGGCTTGAGTTGAGAACACCTTTCTACCTAGCCCAAATGGTACACAGGAACTTACCTTTTGAGATAAGGAATATGCAGGAATGCAGTGTTACTGTATACAAACGAAGGATTGAGAGGTGGCTGTACTGTATGGGCTGGGAAATGACAGAAAGTCTGCTTCGGTCAGTATACTTGCATTGAATTAATTTGTTTATTTCCCGGAATTCTTCTTTTTCTTGACTCTATCAGTGAGAATCTTAATACTCCTTCTTCTTCTTATGTAATAAATTGGCACCTTTGTACTGATATCTTTTGAGGATCCGCCGATCACTGTTCCTACATAATATATCTTCAATTTCTTTATTTTTCTTTCCCCATTTTTTTTTTTTAAGATTTAGAAGTATTATTAACATGTTGTTGCTAAGAAAAATTCAATATGTTTTGTTTGATATTATTACTTTTATTTCATTCAAATTTACTTTTTTTATTGATCTTTTACTCTTATCTTTGTTATGGATTTAAAACTATAATTTACAGTACCATATGTTTTGGTATTATGATATGTTATTAATGTGTTTTATTCAGCTATCAAGTTGGTGAAATGTAGCTATTTCTGTACTACAAAATCATGCAGGCCATTTAAGGCCATAAATTGATAAAACGCAATAGATCTAGAACCAGTAGGTAACCTGGAACTCACCCCTACACACAGACGTATAGTCTTGTAGGGGTATTCTAGTAATAATAATACTATCAATTTTATTGTATAGTGCATTTTAAAGATTAAAGAATTTTGAATTGAATTGAATTTTGATTTAGATTCCCAATTATTATCAGACTTCAGATACAATTTAAACAAAAAATTTCAAGTGGAAAAGATTGAG
This sequence comes from Nilaparvata lugens, assembly GCF_014356525.2. Taxonomy (NCBI): domain Eukaryota; kingdom Metazoa; phylum Arthropoda; class Insecta; order Hemiptera; family Delphacidae; genus Nilaparvata; species Nilaparvata lugens. Next base: position 16,273,982 of record NC_052505.1, on the reverse strand, counting down.
CATGAAAATCTCTACAATTAATGTTCAGTAACATTTTCACCTAAAATTGAAAATAAGCTCAAAATTCGAGAAAATGTGATTATTTCAATTGCAAACTGTTGACAACTGTTGATTCTATTAAATCATTCACTATGAATAGATAGCAGAGCTCGTGTGTCTATAGCGTTATTGTCCTGTCTCCAGCTGGCAGATGTTTGAATAGTAGACTTGAGATGCGCGTGTACACTAGCGTCAGGTGATCAATTTTCATAACGGCAAGGAAAGTTGTGTGAGTGCGCCACACCAGATTTTTCTATTTACTTTCTACTTTTTCACAAAATTTTAATTCTTAATAATGCCGCGGTACAAACAACGTCCAAACTTGGTTCTTAGAACTCGAAATGCTATGAATTTAGAATATGATCGGGAAAATCAGCAGCAAGGAGATTATACCATTTAATTTCCCAGCAAGCTGCATTCAACTATATCTAAAAATTCGGATCTTATCCGTTATGTGCCAAGAAATGTACTCCCTCCAATTTCTACTATGGTGTAGTTCTAGTAGTTCTAATTTTCGCTACTAGGCTGCGTTACTATCGCACTTCCATCGTTTAGCGGGTAATGAGAATTCAATTTGAAATCTGTAAATGTATATATTTTATTTATTTATTTATTTATTTATTCCTGGACAGATCACAAATCATATAAATATGATTAGGAAGGAACAACAGGCTTGGCCCAAATCTATTCCATTCCCAAATTTTGATAAATTAATAAAATGTCCAAAAAATAGGTTATGTATCTACTGTAAAACGTTCAAGTTCAATTTTCGTCCAAAAAAATATACAAGCTAAACATTTTAAATTTAGATAAATTGAAACACCAAACTATATTCAAATATAACACTTAATTATCACTTCATATTGCATTAATCAAGTTATTTTATAAATTGGAAGGAATCTTGAAAGGTTTTATCAGGGCATCAGGGGTGATTTCTACTACGGTACCATTGATACGGGTAGCCTACGAGTCTCAAGTATAATTTCAAAGTTTTCTATTCATGAAATCCAGACATTGATATTCATTAAAGTACCAACAACATAAATGCTAATGAAGTAAGGGTTACTTACCAATATATTTCACAATCCATATTTTGGGGCTCCACTCAGTATGATGTCTTTTGGTGTGTAGGCCTATGCCTGTCACTAAATGCACTTTTAAACCTATAAATATAACTGACTATCAATATAAATTAAACCTATACACACAAATTCGAACAACTATGGTACATCACTTTAAATCACTAAAATGCACTTTTCAACCTATAAATCTAACTGACATCTAATCTAAATTGAACCTATATACTCGAATATAAATGTTTATTGAGGGGGCCATTGCATACTGATGTGACTCAAAATTTGCTGAAAAAGATCATGGCCAGCAAACTTTCTTCGCCACATGAATTCTGCTAGGTACGATTCCAGCATATTACGATTTGTACCGCATTGAATCTTATTACGATGCTTCGCTAGCCGCCAAGTACTCTCTATCCCCTGTGTGTGTGCTCCAGTCATAAAAGTATATGAAACTAGTTGTGTTTTATAGAATAATAACAAGGGTACTTGAGTGAGTTCCATGTTATGATGAAAGTATTGATTCATTCGAAAAAACATATAGTGCTATCCCTTTTTCATTTTCAACGTTGCCAGATCGTTTTTAACAATATAGAAATATATCCCTGTATCAGCAATCCTCTATAGAAGGCAGTGGCAAGGCAGAGAATCGGCAACGCTGTTCTCCTATCTTTCTCCACTGCCATTCTCACTTTAGAAATTTCTAAAATTGAATTTCTCATCTATAGTTGTATCATTACAGCCTTCGGTTGGTTAGATTAGTTAGATTTGGAATGATGTACCATAGTTGTTCGAATTTGAGTATAGGTTTAATTTAGATCAAAAGTCAGTTATATTTATAGGTTTAAAAGTGCATTTAGTGACAGACATAGGCCTACACTCCAAAATACATCATACTGAGTGGAGCCCGGTTTTATAGGTTTATATAGGTTTAATTTAGATGAAAAGTCAGTTATATTTATAGGTTTAAAAGTGCATTTAGTGACAGACATAGGCCTACACTCCAAAATACATCATACTGAGTGGAGCCCGGTTTAATAGGTTTATATAGGTTTAATTTAGATGAAAAGTCAGTTATATTTATAGGTTTAAAAGTGCATTTAGTGACAGACATAGGCCTACACTCCAAAAGACATCATACTGAGTGGAGCCCGCAAAATATGGCTTGTAAAATATATTATTGGTAAGTGACACTTTATCTGTATTATCAACTATCAAATATTTTCACAACTTGCAAAAATTTTTTTCAAAAAAATGAATGTCTTTATTTTGTTAATATTACACCCTTGCTTCATTAATGAGAAGGATTAGCATATTTATGTTATTGGTACTTTAATGAATAGCAATGTCTGGATTTCATGAGTTTCGGGATTTTATGAATAGAAAACTTTGAAATTCAACTTGAGACTCGTACTCCTATCAATGGTACCGTAGTAGAAATCACCCCTGATGCCCTGATAAACACCTTTCAAGTTTTCTTCCAATTTACAGATTTCAAATTGAATTCTCATTACCCGCTAAACGATGGAAGTGCGATACTAACCCTGATAAACACCTTTCAAGTTTTCTTCCAATTTACAGATTTCAAATTGAATTCTCATTACCCGCTAAACGATGGAAGTGCGATACTAACCCTGATAAACAACTTTCAAGTTTTCTTCCAATTTACAGATTTAAAATTGAATTCTCATTACCCGCTAAACGATGGAAGTGCAATACTAACCCTGATAAACACCTTTCAAGTTTTCTTCCAATTTACAGATTTCAAATTGAATTTATTCTCATTACCCGCTAAATGATGGAAGTGCGATACTAACCCTGATAAACACCTTTCAAGTTTTCTTCCAATTTACAGATTTCAAATTGAATTCTCATTACCCGCTAAATGATGGAAGTGCGATACTAACCCTGATAAACACCTTTCAAGTTTTCTTCCAATTTACAGATTTCAAATTGAATTCTCATTACCCGCTAAACGATGGAAGTGCGATAGTAACGCAGCCTAGTAGCGAAAATTAGAACTACTAGAACTACACCAAAGTAGAAATTGGAGGGAGTACATTTCTTGGCACATAACGGATAAGATCCAAAAATTCAAACTCCTACACAACTAAGCATATAGGAAGTCCATATTGAGATATAAATGTAAATAAGTTACTGATTGTTGGATAATTTTCATAAAAATATAGTGCATCAGATTAAGCTAAGACTAAGCACACCTGAGGAGGCGCGGCTTGGTGATACAAGGTGTTGATCTTATGGAGATTGCCTTATCACACCGTTCCACGCCATGCCCGATTCAGTGTGTGTGAGATCTTCCATTCAAACCAATAAGCAAGAAGCACCTGGATGCAAAATGCCGCATCGTGCCTCCTCAGGTGTGCATCCAGCTAAAGTTTGTCATGAGATGCATTAACTATTTGGCGGTACAAAGTTCGCCGGGCCAGCTAGTAACTTTATAAAATCAAATTTTCCTGATCCAAAATATTTTTTAAGGTCACAGGCTATTTGCCGTTGATCAGAGGGTGCATTGGTGGCTTGGACAAATATTTTTGTGTAATTGCTTTCAACGATTTTGCATCTCTTTAAATTCGGTTATTAGAATTCGTGGTCTCGTAACATTGGCAGTAGTTCTTTGGGTAGTCTGTTTTTACAATACATTACGATATTTTTATGGTCAACAATATTTTCCAATTGTAAATTCAACAGCCTTGAGTGATTATTACATTACAGTTTTCTATATTTGTTTTTTAGTGTTTATGATTTATCGTAATTTTTATTAATTTATTTTATTTTTACAGTTGCTTGAAGGCTTAACATTCGTGGAGGGGAAAAACGATGCCTGTCAACAGCTTTTCGATTTGTTGCTTTTGAAAAAAGACTTGGACAATTTAGTTCATTACGCTAATAACTGCGATGTAAATTTAGCAAATATCGTCTTGAACGTATATGGACGATTGTACGTTGAGAAACCAGAAAGTATCAGTGCCGTCCACAGAAGCTGGGTTAGAAACTTTTTAGATAAAATTAATGGCGAACTGACTGAATTTCAACTGCTTTGCAAGGCTTCTGTTCTAATGGACTCATCTCAATTTAGTGAAGCAAGAGATTTGTTGGAAAGCTGTAAGTTACTTACAAAATATTATTATCATATGTTTCCGCTGCATTTTCCTACATAGAATTGATATTGTTAAGTTCTCCGAAATTCAATGAATATGGATTTTCATTAGAATTTTCAAAAATTGAGAATGTATTTTTGTGTGTATTGTATTTTATGTATACACATGTATTATTTATTATATTATTTGAATGTATCAAAACTCATCACACAAAAATACATTCTCAATATCTGATACATCCTTACACCCACTATAATAAAACAAGTTTATTTTTCTTACATTCAGTCCATCTTACTGTATGGTATTATAGCTTGGGGTGGTACATTCAAAACTATATTGACTCCTTTATCAACTGTTCAGAAACTTATAATGAAAAGCTCCTTACGCAAACCACTAACATATCCATCAGATTATCTCTTTGAAGAATTTAAGGTATTAAATGTACAACAATTATACATAAGAACCCTAACCTTGTATATATTCAAACACAAAGTAGCTATATTTTCTAATATCATTCACAATTATAACACAAGAACAGCTGTAAATATCGGTATCGTCAACCCCAGACTTACTAGAACTTTCTCCTCCACTTCGTCACATTATAAAATGCATTTCCTTTTTCAAAAACTGCCCGTCTATTTGAAAAATCCTGACAATTTGAGAATAAGTCACTATAAAAAATTAGTCAACGATTGGGTGACTTCCCTAAACCCAGAGGAGCAGGAATGTATTTTAGTATCACCTTACTCTTTCCGATGATTGTACCTTTTTTGGCTAATAATTATTGTACATTACATAAACATTGAGAGTGAGTAACGAATGTGTGAATGAGTGCGCTTGTTGGATGTGAGTGTTCTCGATCAAAAAAACAGGTTTTCAACAATAATTATTGTATATTTTTTAACGATTTTATTTTGTTCGTCGATCTCACCGTGCTTCCCACTTCGTTTTTAGTTAACCTGATTTGGTTTATTTTATTTTATTTATAATAATACCTCTCTCCAGATTGAGTTTTGTTTTATTTGTTACACTAGTCTATTCTTTCTTGAATAATTTTTTTTATTGCATTTAGTCATATTTTTCATAGCTATGAATAGTTTAATTTAAGATTATGTATGTATATTGATGCTACTAGACAACTCGCTCCTCTCTCACAGGCATGTGCCCATAAGAGGAGCCCTCAATTAAATGTATTTTTATTTTTTACATGCAAATATAATTGTATTGTTAATATTTTTTGTAGAATAAAGAATTTCAATTTCAATTCTAATGAAAATCCATTTTGATTATTCTTAGAAGATTAAAGAAAAGTCTCATAACTAAAAAAAAACATTGTACGTTAAATTTATGGTAGTTGAATCGACTTTAAGATTTATGGTAGTTGATAAGGCGTTAAGATACCATGATTTTAAAAACTTCAAATTTAGCACAAGCATCATTGTTTGGATAGAAGTTATAATGTATATGAATGCTATGTTTAATATTTTGCATTATTTTAATGATGCTTATTGTATATGTATTTGGTTCTATCCAATCACTGTAAACCATAAAAATTTAGCTTCCAGCTTATTTTTCTAGTTTCTCAGCTTATTTTTCAAGTTTTATAGTTTCCCAGCTTAATCTTTTCCATTTTAGAGCATCTGATCTGTGATTGTGATGAAACCAGGTTTAATAATTGTCCTTTTTCTAAATAAAACTGATTTTTTTCAGATTTTACTCCAGACAACAAAAGCTTGTGGCATGGCCATATATTGCTGGGACAAGCCCATCTCAAATTGCTGAGCTACGAGGAAGTTGAGATGTGTGTGAAAGTCGCAAGAAGTTGTAATAGCAAATCGAAATTCCAAGATCACTATGACTATCTCCTTCTGCAGGCGGTTGTGCATTCTCAAGAGGAAGACAAGAATAGGCAAGGTCTGGATATCGGCAAAAGGGTAGGTTAACCTTTTTCACAAGTTATTAGATTTTAAATTCAAATTATTCAGTCAATGTTCACTGAGATATTGCAATAAATTCTCGGATATTCCTTATACTGAATTGTGTACATTTTTCGAAATACAGTATCTCAATAACCATTGAAAAAATGAATTTGGGACCGGTTGCATTGGACTCCAAATTCAATTTTTCATAACATTTTACAATTTTTGAACATTTAGATTTAGATTTTTAGATTTAGATTTTTAGATTTAGATTTTTAGATTTAGATTTTGAATTCAAATTATTCAGTCAATGGTTACTGCGATATTGCATTAAATTCTGGGATATTCCTTATACTGAATTGTGTACATTTTTCGAAATACAGTATCTCAATAACCATTGAAAAAATGAATTTGGGACCGGTTGCATTGGACTCCAAATTCAATTTTTCATAAGATTTTACAATTTTAGAACATACTGGTGATACCGAAAACTTATCAAGCCAATAATTAGAATAATAATAATAATAATATTGAGTGACCTGGCTGACTCAGGTCAGGTGTCAGAGTTTTCAGGTCGCAACTGATCAATTTCAGGGCCTCTGACATGACCTATCGACTGCTTTTCAGGCAATAATAATTGTCCTGGCCAATAATTATTGGAAATTGTCATAATTTCTGGGATTTCCCTTGAAATGTGGTGAATTGTGTACACTTATCTAAATAATATGTGAAATATCTCAATAACCATTGAAGATATTCCAAGATTCTAGATTATTTACTTTGCCAGATATTTTACCATACATCTTCGCACATAATGGAATGGGCTTAGCTAAGCCCACCTTACCTTGTGTGGGACTCTCATTCACTGAGCTGAGAGCCAATCACGCAGGAGGCATTCAACACTGTCGTGAGTCCCCTGCATTTCCATGTAGGAGGCGCTCTGCACTCGTGGATCCCAAGCATAAATAAATAAATAAATAATTTATTGTCAAAAACATGAAAATGTCATAACAACGTCAGTTCAAACTTACAGTAGTCTAATAACACATCATATATAAATATATACACATATACATACACACATACATATACATATACATACATATATATATATATATATATATATATATATATATATATATATATATATATATATATACATACACATACACACACATACATACATACATCACATTTCATTTGTATTATTTTAATCTATTTTATTTTTAAACTCAATTGTCTAGCACTCTCAAGTCCAAAAAACAAACATCTACTCAAATAACTTTTTAAAATTGAATTTCGAAAAACTCTTCTACCTTATATAGACATTTTCCAACCAGCAAATTCTTCAAAAATCGTTTAAAACTCACACAGTTACTTTCTCTTATCTCATTAGGGAGAGCATTAAAAAGTTTAATAGACATGTATTGCCAATTCTTTTGCGATCCCGCATACTGACAATAATTAACTCTAATATTATTTCTATGCCTAGTTCCATAGCTATGTACATTACTGTTCAACACATATTCACTAATAGTTTTCTTCATTGATGTTAGGCATGCCAGTATATACAATGATGGCACTGTCAACAGTCCCATACTAACAAATAAATCTCTGCATGGTGTGAGAGGGCCCTTCTTACATATTATTCTCAAGGCCTTTTTTTTAAGCTTGAACAAGACATGGGAGGATGAGGAATTTCCCCATAGTTGAATGCCATACATTAGATGGCTATGAATATGCGCAAAGTACACATTCATTAATACTGAGGTATCTACAATTTGGCTCAGTCTCCGAAGAAGATAGATGCCTTTGTTAATTCTTTTTGAAATGTGTCTAGCCATTCACAACACTGGATGGAAACTAAACTACCCACTAAACTACTCACTAAAGAGTAAGACTGGAATTATTATCATAGAGAGTATCATGCTTTAGTCGAAATATATAGCCCAGTAGTATTGAAACTATCACTTTATTTTTCTTTTTATTATCGATACCAAAGTAATATCCTTCCATTTATTTATTTAGCGTATGACAGATACACAACAAATATATAGCTCATGAGTCTCTAATGCCTGGATATACACTGTATATTTTCAAATTCTTTGAGATGTTGTGTAGTTTTCGGTCAGGAGAACATAAGTTTGTCTAACCGCCATTATTTGCTAGTCCATTCAGCGTTACCCAATGTGCACCATGGAGGCGATCTATCATTACACATATTCAAGTTAAAATTATCTGCTGGAACAATTTTGAGGTTAAACGAGGTTAAAACTCAATATTATCCTTCCATAAAATCAATTCATTATTATCTGGAGATATTTTTTCCTAAATCGAGGTTTTGTACTCAAGGCAACTGACTAAAGATAACAAAATTCATCACTTGTAGAAGTAGGCAATACCATAGAGAAACAATAGCGTAAGTAGATATCCCATGGTATAGGGCGTTTATGTCGCAACTTTTACTGTTATCTCAAGCCGATTACTGTTGATTTTTGTCGAATTTTACTGTTTTGTTGGGGTGAGAGTGTATGAACGGCTCAATATGGGAGACTACCAGTGTCACACAGCTTCGCGGGAAAGAATTACATGAACCAGCGGCTTGAGATAACAGTAAAAGTTGCGACATAAACGCCCTATACCATGGGATATCTACTTACGCTATTGTTTCTCTATGGCAATACATACTACAATAAAGTGTAGTAATTTAAACAATATTACCTACAATAGGAAGGATAATTTTACCAGTGAATTATAATGTTATTTTCGTTCAGTTGAGTATAAAACCTAATGGACTTTATTAGTCTTACCACTAATACATTCGAAACCAGTGAATCATGGTTAATCACGTAAGGCAGGCTTCTCTGATTGATTCTCGTTGCATGTAATCGGTATAAGAAGTTAACAGACTTTTTCGCAACGGGATGTTAGTAGTTTAGGTTAAACAAAATGTTTCTTATAATAACTATGTGAATCAATATGTTTTCAGCTGTTTGAGAAAAACCTCAACGATCCTGTTCTTTTGGAATGTATGGCTAGAGCTAGTATAAATCTCCGAAGTTGGTATGCTGCTGAGAAACTTGTTAAAAAGCTGGAAGATATGGATGATAAATGTCAATTCACTGCTGCTCTCCTTAGAGTAGAAATGGCGAAGGTTAAGAGCGAACCGATTTCTCCTGAACAGCTACAATCATTGGCTGAAAAGTATCCAGAATCAGCTGAAGTTTGGTATCTTGTTGGAATGCACAACATCAAAGAAGACAAAATGCAAGATGGAATCAGTTGTCTGTTCAAGGTCAGTGCCAACCTATAATCAGAGTAATCTCAATCAATCTATAATCTCTTTTTTAAATAAAACATTTTTGAATCTTATAATTGAATGTACAATAATATGAATGAAACAAAAAAATTGTACTGTTTTTGACAGATTTTTTTATTGCGGATGATGTCCAAATGAGCTTTTTGCTTGTGTGTGGGTAATGGGAAGCGCGAGAGTGATTAGATGATATGTTCAAACGTCCATGCCTATTTGATGGGATTCGGCGGGATTCGAACCCGCGACCAGGTAGCACACTATAGTGAGGTCCACGTTATAATGGCATTGGAGAAAGATAGGAAAACAACGTTGCCGATCCTCTGTCTTGTCAATGCCTTCTATGGAGGGCAACTGATACCGGTTTATTGATGTAATATCAACAGTTCATTCTCTTTTAATCAAGTATGTATTTTATCAAGCAATAAATTATTTTTTTCAATGATTTCATAATGAATTTTGTTATTTATTGTATTGAATTTTTCAAGATTAAATATTTCGTTAATTAATTATAATGAAATAAAAACACACATAATATATTGTCAAATTCTATCGTTTTATTTGGTACAGGACCATGGTTTCGTAACCACACACGTCACATTTTCAAGCTAACTTGTTTTCTACAACATTGACTGTGACTCAGTCGAATTTTTAATTAATTATCAATTCTACATTGTTAAAAGACGATCTGGCAACAGAGAAAAACAAGAAAGAGATGGCACTATCAGCTTTTTTAAATGATAGACAAGGATATTTTTATTTGATATTTATTTAACTATAATTTGGTGTTTTAATTTTTCTAAATTTGAAATTTGCATCTCATATTAAATTTATTTTTGGACGAAAGTTGAACTTGAACTTCTTACAGAAGAAACATAACCTATTTTTTGGACATGTAATCAAAATTTGGGAATGGAATAGTTTTGGGCCAAGCCTGTTGTTCCTTCCCAATCATATTTATATGATTTGTTATTGTTTCCATGTATAAATAAATAAATAGCAATACTATTGCTAATCAAACATTGCCATTATAACGTGGACTATAGCAGACTGAAGGGTGCAACGCCTTAGTCAACTGGGCTATCTGGCCGGCAATTCTTATTAAGATTACTTCCATTGCTGTTACATCGCTCTTTCAGTCTGACCTGAAGACTTTTGCCAGCTTGTCAAGTTATTGCAAGGTTAATGGTTACGGTTACATTAGGTACAGGCTTTAATGGTTACGTATTTATTTAATAGGGGAACTTTTACGCACAATAGGGGAACTTTTACGCACAATAGGGGAACTTTTCTTCCCAGGTATCCCCATAGAGAGAAATCTCAAACAGAGGGAATCAGTCGAGCGAAGTAGCCAAGACAAATTTTACTTGAAATATCTCAGTTTTTCTATCCGTCTCAATTTCAAAATGAAACAATCTAAGGGTCGGTTTCCGAGCTCGGGATTTAGCCAAGTTCTAGACTTTAAACAGCTGGGGCCAGAAAATTAGCTTTCCAAAACGGGGCGTAGTCACAGTTTTTATGGCAGTCGCAGTTTTAATTTTCTCATTTCTATAATTGGAAACGTTTTTCCTTGACGAAATTAAACATTCCTAAATAATTCAAAATAGCTGAAACTTTACACTATATTTTTTTATTTTGTTGTGTGTTTAATTTTCTAGTTTTTTTCGAAATTTTCAAACGTGACAATGACTTGACTACGCACTGTTTCGGAAAGCCAATTTTCTGACTTTGAAATGAAATTGCTTTATTGTCTCTTCAAAATAGATATTATATAATTTACTAAAACTTTATTATTATCGACAATAAAGTTTAATAACAACCTGCAAAGGAGATCCTGAGTGCAGGTGTGAATCAATTGTAATCTCATGATACAAAATAAATAGTAATAAAGAAAAGAAAGAATACAAAACAAAAGCAAAAATATCCTCAACATCCTAAAATGTAGACATTAACTGTTTAAAGTCTAGAACTTAGCCAATTCCCGAGCTCGGAAACCTGCCCTTAATGTTTTATGAACGGTATGAAATGTTTAATTTTATATCGGAATGAGCAACCGTAACTTCGTAATTTATTCACTAACAAGTGAACGATTTCCTTCCTCGATAGGAAAGCATTTTTGGCCTCGTGTTAATTGCAACTTTTTCAATTATTTTTAGGCTAAATTCCGTAAATATATTCTGAAATATATTAACGTAATACTGAAATTATTGTTGGTTATTATGATTTATTAAGCGATGGTTATTCTTTTCTAGTTTCTATCTTAGGCTAGGCACACACCAGTTAGTCAAGACAAGACAAGACACGTTTAGTCACAATACTTCACATAGTTGCTTATGAAGACATGCCCAATTGCAATGACTAATCGGTGTGTGTTGCTTCATAAGCAACTATGTAAAGTATTGAGATTAATCGTGACTAGTCTGGTGTGTGCCCACCCTTAAGCCTAGGTTTCTCTGAACCACGCAGCGTTATTGCGTGATCCGTCATCAGTGATACGCGGAAATCACGCGTGCGTGATAAAGAAAGCTGGTGTTTTCTCTGGCACCAACCTCGCAGCGCGCGATTATATTTTCAGTCATAGACAACATAGATAGATGTCTGACACTTTGCTGTAGCTTTGATGCTGGACGAAGAGGATAATAAAGAAAATCTTCTAATGAATTTTGTAAATGAAAACCCTTTGAACTTTTTATTGACAGAGAGGAAGAAGGGTTTCTTACAATTTTGATTACCAAGTATCTGTTGGATAACGAAACCAAGTTTGGGGAATATTTTAGACTTTCAACACATTTTATGAGGAACTGTTCTGTGAATAGTAAACCTCGCGCTGTTATAAACCACAGCCTTCTCTAATAGGTACTAATACTGTCCATTAGAGTAAATTCTGTCCTGTGTCGGCGAGATATCGGTGTGAATACGCCACTGTTAACAACACGTCTAGTCTAATCAATAGAAGATGGTGGAATGAAGGAGGTGGAATGGCGACTACTGGCAAATAACTACTGCGTGCCACGCAAAAGTCTGGGATCCCAGACTTGAGTGCGTCGCGCACAGGGATCACGCATTGTTGAATTGGCGGGAATCACTGAGAATTGCGCGCGTAAAGTCAGAGAAAACACATACTTAGCAATAGCTGCAGCAGACTTTTGCGTGATTACGTCATCGCGCATCCCGCATCACGCAATGACGCTGCGTGGTTCAGAGAAACCTAGGCTTTATGCTCTCTCAATAATCCAACAGTATGTAATATTATTATTAGTAGCCAAAAGGTTGTGTCTAGTTGAGTAAAGCTTTCATGTTGTTGACATTTCTCTGTTTCAGGCTGCAAAATTGGCACCAAACTGTTACAAGACTTTCTTCCAACTGGGACTGTATTATAAAAGTATAAATGACCTGGGTACAGCTCGGAGATGTCTGAAGAAGGCATTGTATCTGAATCGACGTTCAGATGAAGTTGCAGTCACCCTTAGTGATGTATTCATAGCTCAAGCAGATTATGTAAGTGAGCTTCAGTGTACCGTTTCTTCTGTATCAGGTCGATTTCTACAAATTACAAATCATATTAGTATTTCCTTTCAATTTTATAAAATCATGAAAAAGAACACATTTTGAAAAAAAGCAATATAATAATTCTTTAATTCTTCAATTTCACTTTCCAAGATTATTTGAGTAATGTTAAAAGTAAATTCGTATGGCTTTTGTTGGTGGGGAGTCCCTTGCGGGAAGGTCCCACCGCCTGAATATATAATTTAAGCCGTCAATGGGCCTTACGACTGTCATACTTCAGCCGGGACCGACAGTTTAACGTGCCCACTAGTCATGTTAATTCGATTTAACGATGTTCATTTAACAATAAATTATAAATTTAACATGCGGTCTAGTCATGCTAGTTAGCTTTCCATTTGAAACATGATTTTGTACGACATACAAATGAATTTAGTGACTGGTTATCTATTACCGTATTATTTATTATTCAATAATTCATGGTAATTTAATAGTAAATACCATTTCCTGTGGTGTGAAACGCTTTCAGACCTGACAATCCCAGTATTCAAGATGGGCATAATGTTCGAAAGAGTTTACCATGTAGGAAATCGATTTTTCCAATAATTACTAAATTGAGACTGCTATGCCATACAAAAACATCCTATATGTATATTCTATAATTTTTAATATTGGGATCGTCAAAAAGAGCTTGAAGCGTGATTAACTTATGGATTATGATTGAATTCATATTGAGATATAAGAATATTACATTTTAATTCTGGAAATTGAGTGATAGCCATCATTAAAAAAATAGAGAAAATGTAGAAAAAGTTTAATCCGTTTATTGATTTTGATGAGATCAAGCTGACTTCAGACATCATCATTGTCATCACCATAGTTGGTTACTAAACTAACAGTACCAGTCTTCAGATATTAGCCAATAAACTCCAGTAATTCGTTCATCCTATGTTGCTATTTGTTTCATTGAGAATAGTACATGAGAACTTGATATGTGTTTATTTCTACGGTACAGATTTCTCAGTTAGTCCAATATTTGAGGCGTTGGATTCCAAACCGTTCCTCATCCACTAAAATCGGAAATTTAGTTATCGATGTCAGCTTATAAAGATGGCAGCCCTGCATACAACGAAACTATTCTTGTGTTCCAGAATTTTTTTATCCCATTCTAAATTGAGGTTGAAAATCACTTGTTGTTCCAAACCAATCTTCATCCACTCTCCTTTTCGTTCCAAATGAGACCTTATCCTGCAAAGGAAATGAGTTCCAACCCGATCCTTATCCGATGAGTGAATGGAGGCTCATCAGCAATTTTTGTTCCATAGCGTACCTCATCCTTTGCTTTCGGTTTGACAACCTACCTTTCGAATCGGTTGCAGTTTCTATTCCTAGATAATAATTATGACTGTAGTATAGAGTATAAGGTTGGTATTTCTGGGATTAATAATAAATATTATTGTTGGCAGCAATACATGCATCAAAACAAGATTAGTTAGATACTGTGGTAGTGAACAAAGAAGCATTGATTCTGAGCTGAGCTAAGTGTAAACTGTAATTTTCTTTAGCTATTTTTGGAGGAATATTGCCCATTCAGTCAGGAATATTGTTAAATGTTTATTTTATTCTATAAAAATAAGAAAAATGGATCAAAATAGTTCTCTCATTCACTGCCCAGCATGTACCAGAAAAGTCTTCATCAATGGATGTTCCAAAACAAGTTTCATCACAGATTATGTTCCAGAACGACCCTCATCCAAATTTAAAATGCATTTTTGCTCATTAATATTGAAAATTGATATGATGACCATTTGTTAAAACAAAGTTAATTTTGTTATTGATTCTTTGAAATCAAAACACAAATGCTCCTTCTTCTCAATACAATTTTACAAGTTTTTCTTGATTTGCCAAAAATGAGATTTCATGGATGAGGTTTGGAATCCAACGCCTCATTTTCAATATTTAATATGGGTTTTCAGTTGTGTAATTCCATTTTAATTGTTCATTTAACTGTCCCAAATCTTGAATTTCAAGCTAAAATATTTATGTACAGAAAATTGTGATGTGGAGTGATAAGTAAAACGTGACTTCGAACTCATATTCTAAATTTGGAAGAGGAATATTAAAGGGTTCGCCTGTTTTTGCTATTCCAATATAATTTTAATGATAAGTAATTTTGTACTAATTAATGAATAAATGAATATTTATATCTAGATAAGATGTTGGATACACCATTTACAAGAAGTGTGACTTTTATTTTTTCATGGAAACCAAGGAAGCAAATAAGGAATTATTGAATGCAATAGTGAAAAATACAGGGAGAAAGTGGGCGTGTGTAAGACTAGGCGTGCAGTACAGCACTGAGAATGACGTCGATTCCGCTGTAAAATGCCTGCGAGCAGCTCTGCGACATGATCCTACTGATAGGTAAGAAATAATAAAATAATGATTTTATTTATCAGAAAAACTCATAAAACAATTTTTGTAATAATACAATATACAAATAAACAATTAAGAATTAATATTAATGTAGGACTAATAAAGAATTATTTCATTTCATACTTTTTTATGTATTTAAACACGACATGCAGTCAAATAAATACGTGTTTAATATGTTCGTGTTTAAATATATAAAAAAGTGTGTTAATACATAGAAGCTCGGAGTGGATCAAGAAACCATCACCTTTAATATTAATGAATTCTTCTGATTATATTACACATGCAAAGCTTTAAAGCTTGACCACATATGGGAGTATCTACAATAAAAAATATATATATATTCTTTTTGATAACATTTCATTACCAATTAAAAAAAATACAAGAGACACATTCACTTGATTATTGCACTACCAGCTAAATGAAAATTTATAAAAATGGCATCCAATCACAAAAAAAAAACAATAATATTCATGAATTATTAACTATTTTCACACTATTTTTTCAAAATTTATCATATTGGGAACCATCAATCAGTTCCCATCAAATGTCCAAAGCTAAAACTATAGAATAATTATACAATAATATTATACATGGTTTCTACATCTTCTTCACTCAGATTTAACAGGAAAGTCTTCAAATTACGTTTAAATAACTGTGGTGAGCCACTATTCACAAAGGATGAAGGCAGTTTATTACAGAATTTTCCTTCTAAGAATAGAAACGATTTCCTAAAAAAAGTTAAATTGGGTTTTGGCACTCTAACCTGACCAGCCCTCCGATTAAGAGGTGCATGCTCAGCTAAATCTACTGCATTCCCCAAGTTTCCACTAGCCCGATAAAATTGCAGAAGTAATTTATATATGTATAATGGTGTTAGGCTAAGAATCATCAAAATGTTGAAGAGATTGGAGTGAGCAATAGGTTCTTCATGCAAGAAATGAAGCAAGGATCTCTGTAAAAGCATTAGTGGTTTCAAGTGGGTGATGTAAGTACATCCTCAACATGAAATGCCATATAAAAGTCTGGAATGCGCAAGTGAGAAGTATACGCTCCTCAGAATATAAATTGGGCATGAATTTCTTATATGGTAGAATCTATGAAGAAACATGCGCAGGCTATTTTTCAACATCTCCACAGAAGATCATCTTCCATAGATATACCCAAATATTTTAGTTGACTGGATTGATACTGAGGGTTTGATACTGTTCAATTCTAAGACTAATGCTAAAATTATTCAAGTAATCATTTTTTTTAATCGTTAGCTGATACTGTATTAACAAATCTAATGTGTAGTTGATGGTATTTGAAGTTCAAAATGAGTCATTGCTTTGAAGATAATTTTCAATATTTCTCTCACTCAGAGATTTTTTTCTGTTTCTAGATCAGACTACCGAATTAGCATAGATTGTTCAGTCACACCTAATGTGAAATTGTAGTCCCCTTGAGCCATTATCATAAACCTTTATTTGCAGAGGTCTTCTGAAAATTGATCTATTTAAATTGACAAATCTGTTTCCTTTAATTCTTCCATTTTTCTAGTGAATGCTGGGAAGTACTTGCAGATTCATATCTAGCAAGAGGCTCATACACGTCAGCAATGAAATCCTACCAAAAAGTATTGGAACTGAAGCCTGGTTCTTTGTATCCAGCTGTGCAGATTGCGGGCGTGAAGTTGGTATGTTCATTTCCAATCTTATTGTTTTCGCTCCTTTGCCGCCTTTTCACCAAACGAACTGTTTGCAATGACTTGTTTGTTGTTCCTTCATACTTTGTCCCAAATCATCTACAAACTAGAAATAAATGAAAAACAGTACAAGCATTTTGTTATGCTTCTACCCTTAATTTGCTCTATTGATATTGGTAACGCCATAATTTTGAACAAGTGGACTTTAAGAAAATTAAAATTATTAAATTTGAAAATAGAATAATTACTATGAAATCTAAAATAGGTATCTCGCCAGAAAAAAACTACATCGAAATATAATAATTTGAACACAACTCACCATAAAATCCTGTCGGAATTTCTTACCAACTGGAAAGATTGGTTATATCGGAATTTGGGTAGAATGAGGTGGGATGTGTGCCAGGATAGACAGGTTGGTTCAGTTGGTTCAACTAACGACTGCGTTGCACCCACTCGATACCCCCCAATATTTCGATGCAAATTCCGAGGAGATACGCTAATATTTCACCCAATCTGGGATAATTATTCATTGAAATGTCTATTTCCAAACCGATCGCTGAATATGCACTGTACACTTCTGAGTTAAATTTTCAGTTAACATGCGTAACTCAATCTCCCACCCACAACTATCGAGTGGAAATCAAGCCGGTCGTTAATTAAACAATAATAACTCAATATTCCCCAATTGGAAATCGATTTCGATAATAAGTGCAACGAGAATGGATTGAATTTGAATAAAGTATATTCGAACGGACATCCACAATCATGCCCAATGTGCACTAACTAGATTCAACCCTTTTCCGATCCAGTCACTTTCATGACTCCTACCGTTTTCATCTGACTACAACGACTACCGTCTGACAGACGCCTGCAAAATATTCTAATCGCAAATAATAGTTCTGCTGTAATTCACTACAGAGTGCAGCACATTACAGACACAACTTGCGTATCCAGATATATTAATAAAATTAATTTGTTATTTCCAGCTGCTAGATGAGCCCAACGAGAGTAGAAAAGAATTCAAGCAGCTTGCTGAGGACAGCCCCAAGAATATTCTTGTTCTCAAAGGATTGGCTGAAGCTTGTCTCGGTTTAGCGAAGCAGCATCATTTCAGGAGGCAATTGGGTCTTGCAAGAGATAGCTTGGAAGAAGCTATTATCACCTTATCAAGGTATGATTTTGCACCAAGTACAAACCTACTCGTATAACTTGGGTAAGAGCTTGTTCACATGACAGCGATTTACGCTCGGTTGTCGCGCGGTTGGCAAATCGCTCGATTTACCAGCCTCGTACACATGATAGCGATTCATGAGCGGTTTGCGCTCGGTTAAGAGGCTGAAATGAAACTTTCTACTGGTGATATTTTTCAAAGTTTTTCGATTTGTATATCATCAAGCTATCAAAATGGAGAAGTTTTCTCAGAAAACATTATTTCGTGGGCAAGTGGTAGAGTGGACTATACTGTCCAATCATCACCTAGTCATCAAATGAAAAGTCATTCTATTATTTTTACAAGTTTTAATACATTCTCACTCAAACTAGTGAAAAATATAATTTATTGATTATGAAATAGAATGAAATAGAGTGTTTGTTGACTTGATCACTTGTAAACTTGTCCTTATTTTATGAATGATTTGTTTGTTTTGAGTGTGTTTGATTCAAATGTTTCATTTGATTTGACAGTGCTCTGATCGAGAGACGGGACTTGTCTTGTCTGTGGAAGCTGATGGGCGATGTTCTTATCCAGGCCTCACTGCTACCGAAATCCTGGTCATTCCTGCACGTTCCCGTCTGGATCCACAAGAAAGACATCAATATTGACAAGGAGGAAAAGATTCTTCTGAAAGGACTAGCTCTCTGTGAATTGAGTACAAGGTCTGCATCATTTTTACCTACCATAGTTGTTCGATAATCCAATGAATAGAATAGTTTTATTGATGAACAAATTTTTAAAGTATTAATGGATGGTCTTGCTGGGGGGTTTCTTGATAATGATTCAAAACTATTCAGATTAGGTAGATCGGTCTGTAAGGCCCACCGCAAAGTAAAGACCCACGCCACTCCAACCCACGCCGTGGGAAGTTTTGTAAAAGCCTTGCTAGAAATGGCGCTCCGCAAACTGCATCCAGCCCACCAAGTAAGTATCCACGCGTGGATCGGTTTGTGATTCGTTCACAGGTTTCGTCGAACGTGGGTCACTCTTTCGTTGTACTACGCATGCCTACAACTAGCGCATGCGCCGTCAACTACTCTGCTCGCTTTGTCTAGTCAGTCTGGTTATAGTCTTTCTAAAGGCAATCAGCTGCTTTGTTCATTAGTCTTCTAGTTCAGAGATGGATATGGAAGAGGCGCATGCTCACAACTGGCATAGATAAACAATAGCGTAAGTAGATATCCCATGGTATAGGGCGTTTATGTCGCAACTTTTACTGTTATCTCAAACCTATTACTGTTGATTATTGTCGAATTTTACTGTTTTGTTGGGGTGAGAGTGTATTCTCAAGCCTATTACTGTTGATTATTGTCGAATTTTACTGTTTTGTTGGGGTGAGAATACACTCTCTAGGCTTGAGATAACAGTAAAAGTTGCGACATAAACACCCTATACCATGGGATATCAACTTACGCTATTGTTTCTCTATGCAACTGGTCAACAATTTATAGTCTGTATAAAATAACATGACATTTCAATGGTCTTGAACAAATACAGACACTACTCAGCAGATAGCTTTTGAGGAATTGACGTAGTAATAACAATAATAGTAATCATTCAATCAACAAACCATTTACAGTACAACATTCCTAATTTACTCCTTGACAAGTGAGAAAGATAGACCTATATCTATAAAATCTCTTCATTTGTATAGGCTACTTTATTAAATTATTAAAAACAATATAAAAACATGAAGTACAACATAAAATATGTCTCAACTTATTTTATACAAACTATACTCTGCCGGCTGTTGGTCGGTTTTTCGGCTATACTCGACTTTTGTCGAGGTAGCGTGGAACGTGGACCGTGGGTTGAGTTTGCGGTGACAGATTCAGCCCAGTGTATGGGTTTGCTTGACCTTGAACATGGATAAGTGTGGGTCGTGGATTGCGTGGGTGTACTTTGCGGCGGGCCTAAACCTAGCTCCGCAGTGCAGGCTGGTTGCTTGGCTGAATCGGACTAGGCGCTGAGACAGCAAATAATAGCAGCGTTGGTGGGAATGCGAGCGGCCGCAGTAACATCTTCCACCCAGCAATGGTCGGCGTAGTTCCGCCTAGCGGACAGACGAAAGACCAATCCAGTCGGTTATTTTATCCCTCCAGCCAGGCTCAGCCAAGCAGCCAAGACAATAGAACAATGGAGTGGCGGTCTTATTCGCGTTCATCAGCAGTTTTCGTTCTCACGATTATTTTGATTTTTGTGTGTCAATAATAACTCCAGTCACCAGTAAAAAGTTACCAGAAACGTGGTGTACTACCATATTAATGACTTTTCATGATGATTTTTAATTATTTAAAAACATTGTTGACATTCTGAGCCTTTAGGCTAAACTTGGGGTCGCTGAGAACGAATCTGCAATCAGAATTTCTCTATCACGAAAAATAACGAAAAAAATCCAGCTGTTGATCTTCCGGCAACCTTTAACAGTCATCCTGCAATGCGGCCGAAACGCTTCCAAGCCAGACACCCATCTCGAATGACAACAACGCCAAGCTGTAAGAAACCATCCTGCACTGCGGCGCTAGGTTAAGGTGGAAGGACAACGAAGGACAAGTGTGTTTAAAATGTGTGTACACACATGCTCGTCATGCATGTTGTGTCATCAGCGAGAAGTTTCGAACAAAATACAGCTGTTTGACAGCAGCTTCTAATATAAAATAAACAAACAATACCAATATATAAACCACTGGAAAAATTACAAACGTTAATGATTACAAAAATAATTTATCCTCAAATAGAGCAGCGAAGAAAAAATAAACAAAATATCAAAGATACAGAAACCTAACCCCAAAAATTTTGTTCGACGTATTTTGATGTGTGAAAGCCTTCATACATTGTGTGATGATACAACAATGTATGACGACATGTGTGTACACACATGTTCAACACACTTGTCCTGTCGTTAGTGGCCACCCATAATAATGATCGAACCATTTTCAGTTTTTGTAGAGTTCTTAGTATCATAAACGGGGAGTTCTTTAGATGTATATCACTATGGTTTCTAATATTATTGTATTAATAGATGAATAAAGAAATGTGCATCTTTTGATATTTAATTCATCAACCATTTTAGCAGGCCGATGGTTGTTGAATGTGTGTGCAATGGACTCTACTTATTCAAACTACTCAATATTCGACTTCCTCTAGACGACTTTCTTCAGCTCCCTCCATCTAATTTCTCTAATTCATGATTCCTACGCATTCCCATTCAAGTTCTGTTTTTCGAAGTGAAAAGTAGCAATTTCAAGCTTAACGTGTTTAGCCTGTAGCCTACAATGGTACTCCAAGATGAATTGTCAAATTGATAAACCAAAACTGAATTATATGGCAGGTGAACGACCTTCAGTTTTCCAACAATAGAAGTCAACGGAAAATTAAATAACACAAATATCACATACATATTAAAATCAAATAAAAACAATGTAAAAACTTTTAGTACCCTTTTATCAAAAACTTTAAAATATTTTAAAAAAGGGTACTAAAGGTTTTTATTTGAATCAAGTATATTCGAACGGACATCCACAATCATGCCCAATGTGCACTAACTAGATTCAACCCTTTTCCGATCCAGTCACTTTCATGACTCCTACCGTTTTCATCTGACTACAACGACTACCGTCTGACAGACGCCTGCAAAATATTCTAATCGCAAATAATAGTTCTGCTGTAATTCACTACAGAGTGCAGCACATTACAGACACAACTTGCGTATCCAGATATATTAATAAAATTAATTTGTTATTTCCAGCTGCTAGATGAGCCCAACGAGAGTAGAAAAGAATTCAAGCAGCTTGCTGAGGACAGCCCCAAGAATATTCTTGTTCTCAAAGGATTGGCTGAAGCTTGTCTCGGTTTAGCGAAGCAGCATCATTTCAGGAGGCAATTGGGTCTTGCAAGAGATAGCTTGGAAGAAGCTATTATCGCCTTATCAAGGTATGATTTTGCACCAAGTACAAACCTACTCGTATAACTTGGGTAAGAGCTTGTTCACATGACAGCGATTTACGCTCGGTTGTCGCGCGGTTGGCAAATCGCTCGATTTACCAGCCTCGTACACATGATAGCGATTCATGAGCGGTTTGCGCTCGGTTAAGAGGCTGAAATGAAACTTTCTACTGGTGATATTTTTCAAAGTTTTTCGATTTGTATATCATCAAGCTATCAAAATGGAGAAGTTTTCTCAGAAAACATTATTTCGTGGGCAAGTGGTAGAGTGGACTATACTGTCCAATCATCACCTAGTCATCAAATGAAAAGTCATTCTATTATTTTTACAAGTTTTAATACATTCTCACTCAAACTAGTGAAAAATATAATTTATTGATTATGAAATAGAATGAAATAGAGTGTTTGTTGACTTGATCACTTGTAAACTTGTCCTTATTTTATGAATGATTTGTTTGTTTTGAGTGTGTTTGATTCAAATGTTTCATTTGATTTGACAGTGCTCTGATCGAGAGACGGGACTTGTCTTGTCTGTGGAAGCTGATGGGCGATGTTCTTATCCAGGCCTCACTGCTACCGAAATCCTGGTCATTCCTGCACGTTCCCGTCTGGATCCACAAGAAGACATCAATATTGACAAGGAGGAAAAGATTCTTCTGAAAGGACTAGCTCTCTGTGAATTGAGTACAAGGTCTGCATCATTTTTACCTACCATAGTTGTTCGATAATCCAATGAATAGAATAGTTTTATTGATGAACAAATTTTTAAAGTATTAATGGATGGTCTTGCTGGGGGGTTTCTTGATAATGATTCAAAACTATTCAGATTAGGTAGATCGGTCTGTAAGGCCCACCGCAAAGTAAAGACCCACGCCACTCCAACCCACGCCGTGGGAAGTTTTGTAAAAGCCTTGCTAGAAATGGCGCTCCGCAAACTGCATCCAGCCCACCAAGTAAGTATCCACGCGTGGATCGGTTTGTGATTCGTTCACAGGTTTCGTCGAACGTGGGTCACTCTTTCGTTGTACTACGCATGCCTACAACTAGCGCATGCGCCGTCAACTACTCTGCTCGCTTTGTCTAGTCAGTCTGGTTATAGTCTTTCTAAAGGCAATCAGCTGCTTTGTTCATTAGTCTTCTAGTTCAGAGATGGATATGGAAGAGGCGCATGCTCACAACTGGCATAGATAAACAATAGCGTAAGTAGATATCCCATGGTATAGGGCGTTTATGTCGCAACTTTTACTGTTATCTCAAACCTATTACTGTTGATTATTGTCGAATTTTACTGTTTTGTTGGGGTGAGAGTGTATTCTCAAGCCTATTACTGTTGATTATTGTCGAATTTTACTGTTTTGTTGGGGTGAGAATACACTCTCTAGGCTTGAGATAACAGTAAAAGTTGCGACATAAACACCCTATACCATGGGATATCAACTTACGCTATTGTTTCTCTATGCAACTGGTCAACAATTTATAGTCTGTATAAAATAACATGACATTTCAATGGTCTTGAACAAATACAGACACTACTCAGCAGATAGCTTTTGAGGAATTGACGTAGTAATAACAATAATAGTAATCATTCAATCAACAAACCATTTACAGTACAACATTCCTAATTTACTCCTTGACAAGTGAGAAAGATAGACCTATATCTATAAAATCTCTTCATTTGTATAGGCTACTTTATTAAATTATTAAAAACAATATAAAAACATGAAGTACAACATAAAATATGTCTCAACTTATTTTATACAAACTATACTCTGCCGGCTGTTGGTCGGTTTTTCGGCTATACTCGACTTTTGTCGAGGTAGCGTGGAACGTGGACCGTGGGTTGAGTTTGCGGTGACAGATTCAGCCCAGTGTATGGGTTTGCTTGACCTTGAACATGGATAAGTGTGGGTCGTGGATTGCGTGGGTGTACTTTGCGGCGGGCCTAAACCTAGCTCCGCAGTGCAGGCTGGTTGCTTGGCTGAATCGGACTAGGCGCTGAGACAGCAAATAATAGCAGCGTTGGTGGGAATGCGAGCGGCCGCAGTAACATCTTCCACCCAGCAATGGTCGGCGTAGTTCCGCCTAGCGGACAGACGAAAGACCAATCCAGTCGGTTATTTTATCCCTCCAGCCAGGCTCAGCCAAGCAGCCAAGACAATAGAACAATGGAGTGGCGGTCTTATTCGCGTTCATCAGCAGTTTTCGTTCTCACGATTATTTTGATTTTTGTGTGTCAATAATAACTCCAGTCACCAGTAAAAAGTTACCAGAAACGTGGTGTACTACCATATTAATGACTTTTCATGATGATTTTTAATTATTTAAAAACATTGTTGACATTCTGAGCCTTTAGGCTAAACTTGGGGTCGCTGAGAACGAATCTGCAATCAGAATTTCTCTATCACGAAAAATAACGAAAAAAATCCAGCTGTTGATCTTCCGGCAACCTTTAACAGTCATCCTGCAATGCGGCCGAAACGCTTCCAAGCCAGACACCCATCTCGAATGACAACAACGCCAAGCTGTAAGAAACCATCCTGCACTGCGGCGCTAGGTTAAGGGTGGAAGGACAACGAAGGACAAGTGTGTTTAAAATGTGTGTACACACATGCTCGTCATGCATGTTGTGTCATCAGCGAGAAGTTTCGAACAAAATACAGCTGTTTGACAGCAGCTTCTAATATAAAATAAACAAACAATACCAATATATAAACCACTGGAAAAATTACAAACGTTAATGATTACAAAAATAATTTATCCTCAAATAGAGCAGCGAAGAAAAAATAAACAAAATATCAAAGATACAGAAACCTAACCCCAAAAATTTTGTTCGACGTATTTTGATGTGTGAAAGCCTTCATACATTGTGTGATGATACAACAATGTATGACGACATGTGTGTACACACATGTTCAACACACTTGTCCTGTCGTTAGTGGCCACCCATAATAATGATCGAACCATTTTCAGTTTTTGTAGAGTTCTTAGTATCATAAACGGGGAGTTCTTTAGATGTATATCACTATGGTTTCTAATATTATTGTATTAATAGATGAATAAAGAAATGTGCATCTTTTGATATTTAATTCATCAACCATTTTAGCAGGCCGATGGTTGTTGAATGTGTGTGCAATGGACTCTACTTATTCAAACTACTCAATATTCGACTTCCTCTAGACGACTTTCTTCAGCTCCCTCCATCTAATTTCTCTAATTCATGATTCCTACGCATTCCCATTCAAGTTCTGTTTTTCGAAGTGAAAAGTAGCAATTTCAAGCTTAACGTGTTTAGCCTGTAGCCTACAATGGTACTCCAAGATGAATTGTCAAATTGATAAACCAAAACTGAATTATATGGCAGGTGAACGACCTTCAGTTTTCCAACAATAGAAGTCAACGGAAAATTAAATAACACAAATATCACATACATATTAAAATCAAATAAAAACAATGTAAAAACTTTTAGTACCCTTTTATCAAAAACTTTAAAATATTTTAAAAAAGGGTACTAAAGGTTTTTATTTGAATCAAGTAGCCCATATAAACAAAGTAATCTTATATTCAAATCAGTATCAAGTCCATCTTCTACTATTTATATGATAAACATCTGTCGGCCGGGTTGGTCTAGTCGTAAGGAGCGTTATAAACTTCGGTCTGCTTAGCACCACCTGGTTCATGGGTTCGAATCCCGCCTATGGCATGGACGTTTGATCATCTCATCAATTCACTAACGCAATATCCATTACCCACGCACAAGCAAAAAATCTCATGTAGGCATCATCAGTTATAAAATAAAAAAGTAAACAATTATTAAGGAAATTAAGAGTTTCCACTTACTACTCCTATCAACTTACTTTCTTACTTGCTTTCGACTGTGTCTGATATCTCTTTCAACTCCATCAATTTCTCTCCTTTTCTTTCTTGATAACGCTTTCCATAAATATCCTTTTCCTGTGGTTTTCTAATAGTTTATCTTTGCTTTCAGGTGTTTTTCTTTTGCCTTGAAGTTGATGGATAAAATTGGATGTACCAGTTTGCTGTGGCATGACCTTGCTGCCAGCTATTTTCGACAGTCACAACTTATTTCAAATGGAACAAAACGGAGGCAGCTGGTCCAAAACAGCTTCTTTGCTATTAAGAAAAGTGTGACCTATGATCCTAGTAATTGGGAGCACTGGAACCTTCTTGGGATAATTGCTAGCTGTCCAGGTTTGTCAATATCAATACAATCAATTTCTTTCAACGCTACGTTTCAACGAAACTTTTCTATAAATAAAATATGTCTGTAGGCTTCGATATAGCAATATATAGTTTCATAGATTTATGGATTTTCTATCAAAAATGAAAATTATAGAATGCTGTTGATAATGAATTGGTGAAATGTTTATTGAATTGGAAAAAAAACTAATCACAAAATAAAAATTTCAAGTCTGAATCTTGTTTTTCATAAGATCACTTGTGATTTTCTATGATTTAATATAATTTTCAGAAATTATAATATATTATGTAATTAATAATCACATCAAAATATTTTCATGAAATTTTGAACAATTTTATTTCGGACTTTCTTCTCTTCATTCAGGAGAGAAATTGAAAATTTCTAGTTCTTGAACTTCAACCTAATATAACCTATAAGTGTTTGTTCACTCATAGGAAATGATCATGGGTATTACGTCAAGGCAAAACATCATTACAGGATATTTCTGTCAAAAAGTCATAAGCATGATAAAAATTTGAATCTCATGATGCACCGTATCTATCAATATCCTGTATTTTGTACCCATCATGTAAGTAAGTTTATAAGTGTGAGAATTTATACTCACCGAGTCCGTGCCGACTAGTATTGTATAGAAAATCTATTGCTTTACTGAGTTCGTGTATATTATCTTTTTTAATATTATGGTGCATAAACATATTTCTATTTTCATACAGATATAAACGAGAAACCCTTAGCTCAACATTCATTCATACAGTCCATTCTTGCGGAGGATAGGAATTCGGTTGCATGGACCAATCTGGGAGTTTTATACTTAGAACTGAACCATTCCGACTTGGCTAACAAGTCATTCAATGCAACGCAACGTATCGATGACTCATACTATCAGAGCTGGATTGGGCAGGTGAGAATTTGAACATTCAGTTATTATGTCAAATGGTTGTTTCATTTACAATTCCAATTCTATTCTCCTTTTCCTTGTCTCTTGAGTATTCATTAATTATAATAAGTACTTCGGAGGATCAACAGGCTCCTCAGGCCCAAAACTGAGTCACATTAAACAATTGTAGGCCTACCGCTTAGAAAAAATCAATCGGAAAATTACTATAGTGAAGTCCACGTTATAATGGCAGTGGAGAAAGATAGGAAAACATCTTTGCCGATCCTCACTGTCTTGTCAATGCCTTCTTGACGGTAGCTGATACAGGTTTATTAATGTAATATTAATTGTTCATTCTCGTTTAAAAGAATCAATTATATTTTATTAAGCAAGGAATTTGTTTTCAATAATTTCATAATGAATTATCATAATTAAGATGAAATATTTGGTTAATTATTAATTCTACATTGTTAAAAGCCGATCTGGCAACAGAGCAGAGCGAGAGAGATAGTGCTATCCGCTTTGTTGAATGATAGACAAAGATAGCAATACCATTGCTATCCCCTCTACTATAGTGAGGTCCACGTTATAATGGAAGTGTTTAATTAGTTTATTGTATTGCTATCCTTGTTTATCATTCAACAAAGCGGATAGCGCTATCTCTTTCTCGCTTTACTCTGTGTTTTTTAACAATTTATAAATATAATTAACAAAATATTCAATCTTGATTATGAAAATTCTTTGTGAAATCATTGAAAAATATTATTTATTGCTGGATAAAATATAATTGATTATTTTGAATGAGAATGAACAGTTAATATTACATCAATAAACCGGTATCAGTTACCCTCCATAGTTTATTTCTATGATCGACTCATGTTGGAATTAAAATTTTTAGCTGAATTGCAACGATTTACGGTTCCAAAATAAATTTTTCCCCACAAATAATTTGATCATTAGGATTCATTTTACTTTTCAAGGCATTGACAAGACAGAAGATCGGCAACTTTGTTATCCTATCTTTCTCCACTGCCATTACAACGTGGAACTAACTATAGCTGACTATGATATACGTCTTCAACTCGTTTCTTCATGCCTTCATGGTCAATGAGTATAAAAGTACCGTAACATAATTATGCCAATGTTGGGATTGAACATGTGTTGTAATTTTATTGATTAATGCATTTCAAATCAGAAATTATTCAGCATGCTAAAGCCAGCCTTCAATGTAATCTTTTTACCGGACATTTTCGACTTGCTGTGTCAGTGAGTATGAAGCTGCGTCTACTCCAAAGTTATTAACATTCTGTTAATAACAAAATGTTAATAACTTAATCCTTATAGATTCTATTAGATTGAACGGAACTTGACAAACACGTAGGCTATGTTCATCATAATGTATGATAAGTTTCGTTCAATCTAATAGAATCTATAAGGATAAAGTTATTAACATTTTGTTAATAACTTTCGTATAAACGCAGCTTATAAGTAAACGATGCTAATGTTGTAACTGGTAAATGTATTGATTATTTTATTTTAAATCGGAAATAAACTAGCACGCTAAAGCCTAGTGGCTGGTAATTCTGATCCGGACATTTTCGACTGATATGCGAACAGTCTTCTTGTGTAATAGCTGACCTGCAAATGCACACAAACAGTGGTCTTCGGCTGCAAAAATATGAGAACTTCTTTTAGACTTTTTAATCGTATAAAATGTTGCAAACCATTATTTTTGTTGAAACCAACAATCATTCTAAAGTGTTTCCCAAGATCTCGCTTAAACTATTTTTTATGGAAGGGAACATGTTGCAGCAAATATATAAGTCTATTAATAAAATATTATCATTCAAGTATTTTGGTAGGGTCACTTGAAAGATTATTCTCAAAGTATTACTATACATTTTTCATTCTATTTTATACACGTCTAGTTTAGCGATTGGTTGAAACTAAGCATGTCTAAAATAAAATGAAAAAGGATACTAATGTCTGTGCAAACCTTAGATTGGAGCATTGCTCTTATGGAGTACAGTGCTGCCAGATTTCACAGAATCCAGAGAGGCTGTGAGGTAATTGTGTGCGAGAGAGAGAGTGAAAAAGAGAGCATAGAGTTTTTTATGGATTCAGCATAAAAACGTCAACAGTGTGTTCCTGTTATTGTTATACAGAGTATAGTTATACAGTTATTGTTATTGTATTAGATTAACATTGGCCATACAGCCCCGTGCTGAAAAGTAAGTTTTGCTCGGACTATAGTAGGAGGTTGGTAGCGCTGATCTGCCTGTGATCGTTGTTAATGGTTCGTCTGCTGATTAGTTTATAAAGTATTGTAATAATTTATCACGTTTACGGTTATCAAAGTGAGTAGTGATGTTATATTGTGTGACTGCTGGCTTTTCAAGCAGAATGATAATTATTATCCCCACTCTGTGAGTTATAAATAGTCTTTCATAGTGTATAGGTAACCTCACTTCAATACCAAGTTATTACTGCCGGCTCATAAGTTGTTCTTTGCCGGTAGTGCCATATTGCAATTGATATTTATTTTATTGATGTGTATGTATTTTATCTTATGGCAAACAAATTAATTTGATTTATTATAACTCTTAGGCCCATTTGCACAGTATAGATTGCTAAACTCGATTAAGTTAATCGAGTTTAAGTTAATCTGAAAGTTTAAACTTGAATCGGTTTTCTCAGTGAATTTACTAATCCAGTTTAAGTTAAACTAGTTTAGCGTTAAGTTGGTAATAGAATGTCATCGTTTATAATATCAGAATGGCTGATTTTTACAGGAAATTTGTTATTTGTTTACAAACTAACAGTAAATTTAGGTTATGTAGCTACTATCATAGATGAAGGATAAGTAAGTATATATTAACTAGTAACTATTAACAAGTAAGTATATTAGTAAGTAACTATATTATTCTTGTCTCTGCTACTATTTTCTTGTTCAAAATCCACAGAGCTGTAAGCTGTACGGAAATAAAAGTGAAAAGCGATCAAGAAATTCTTCAAAAATATTTCTTAGAATGTTTTTAAAAAAAGCGATTTTGTTAAGCTTAAATCTACTATGGTCTTCCTCGTTTATTAGAAATCTCTCGAAAGCAAAATATCTCAGTTATGTGTTATTAAATATGTTTCCTAATCAAAAGTTATAGTTCTGGGGTAACCAAACACCTTTTTAAAAAGTAAACTTTATTTTCAAACACATAATTATAAAATATACATCGAAAAAGAGAGAAGTGCTCTCGGTGAAGTTTGGCAGTAGACTGACTAAAAGTACTATGATCGAGCATTACAATGGAATACAGCGTCAGCGATAATATTAGGTGTTACCAGATGTAACTCCTCCCCCCTAAGAGTGAAGCTGCCCTCAGCTTCAAAGAGATAAAAAACATATATTATATTTTAAGTATTATAAACTAAGTACATGGTAGTCTGGGGCATATTTGTTCTGGTTCACGCTGTACAGTATCATTTTCAACTTCAGATTTACAACACATTAGGTTACAAAGTTTGTGCCAGATAAATAGCCGTTTGAGAAATATTATAACAATCAATAAAATTACAGTAAAAATAAGCAAAAGAATAATACATAGGTTTCGATTATCGGTCAGAGGTAACTCATCTAGAACATCAAGTTTTTGAAAATTTATATTAGCAATATGTACTTGATCAAAGTTGAGGTTGGATAGTCGTTTTTTTTCTACAAATTCAGTTGGAAGTACAATTTCGTTTTCCCAAAATATATTTGGTTTGTAGTAACCAATCAGTGTTTCTGAGCTATTAATTTTCAACAATTGCGTTTTCTTATTAAGAAAAAGAGTAATATTCTTGTTCACATCAGTATTCAGAACCATACATGTACTAAAATTAAATAATATAAAACTATCAACTATTTCTACATATTTTATGAAAGAATCTCCGTCTTTCAAAACTACCTTACTACATCCGTCTAGATTCCTATCATTTAATAATTGCTCAATACATTTATCATTAAGTTCGCTTACTTCACTACAATAATAATCATCATAAATGAGTTCACAATTTCCAGAAAATAATTTGTCATTTCGAAGAACAAAAGAAGGATGTGCAATAGTTGTTAAAATTTCGTTACCGACAATGACAGGATAAGACAATAGAAAAAACGTTTCATAAACAGTTGACAATAGCGGTACGTCCACAAAATATGAAATATGGTCTTTAAATATTCCACAATGTACTTTGCTTAGTTTCCATAACACACTAATTTTATTTGAAATAAAGCTGACATTTGAGTTTTTTTGTAGGAGAAAAAGATCATCATGAGAAATAATAGAAGAATGCAGTATTTTCAATTTACAAAATTCGAGACTAGTTACGATGTCAGATATTTTATTATTCAGAAGCAGGAGCGAGTCGAATAACAAAGAGGATTGCTGATTCATTTCCATTCGGTTGGATTCATTGAACAAAGAATTAAAGTAATTGCTGATTTTTAGATTATTCGCTCTGATTATTTTCATCTCATTATTGAATTCGTTAATTAACTTCTGATTTACAGCAAATTGCTTGTCTACATTGTTACTAAGATGATATTCATTAGATTGGACTGTCTGCAAAATTTTGTCATATCTTTCCTTATCATCAGCATCCATGTTCCCAGTGATCCACGAAATCGCGGATCCTAAACCATTAAAAAGACCTCTTTTCTGCCTATAATTAACGGATTGAATCTCATTCAATTTATTCTTAGTGTATTTCAAATTCAATTTCATCATACTTAAGCGACTCTTATCAATATTATTCCTTTTAGCGAGAAAATCAACAAATGTTTCAATATTACTTAATTCTAAACGTAAATAACTAGTATTAATATTATGAACATAGGTAAAAGTTTCATTAATTATATGAGAATTCTGTATCTTGATTGGAGCAATACCAGATGTTCTGCTCAAATCTACCATCTTATAAGACGTTGCTGGGGCCAGCAACAGGAGAATTAGGGGCAGTACCATCACGTCCTGTAACAAATAAATCCTTTTTCTTACCCTTCACCGGTTTTTTAGGCCGTTTCATTCTGTTAGGGTGCAATTTGAAAGGGCGTTTTTGGATAGCTTTAGGATTCCTAGCTAATTGCTGTGTTGTATCGTAATTTACTTTGATGAATTTCGGTTTTGTTTTCTTATTAAATGTCGATTTTATGTGTGGCTCGTTTTCAATTTCAACATTCTTCTCACGATTAACATTCAATTTCTCAGTACGTTTTTGTTTTTCTTCTTCAATTTTATTCTTAATCATTTTATGCACTAGGTTGACTCGTTCAAGATACTGTTGGGACAGTTGTTCAGTTACTAATCTCTCTGTTATTCCGTTTACAAAAGGGTTATTCGATATTCCATATGTTATTTCCATAGGAGACATTTTCAATGTAGAGTTTAGAGTATTATTGAAGGCAATTACCGCTAATTTCATATTAGTTTCAGTGGTGTTGGTTTTATTTTCAAGTTGAATGGCATTCAGAATTTCAATAAGTGTAGAATGAGTCCTTTCTACTAAACCTTGCGAGTCTGGGTGTCCGGGAGTAACGTAATATGGTTCAATGCCATAAAGTCTCAGGAAATCACGTAGGCCTGCATTGTCAAATTCACGTCCGTTGTCCATTTGTACAATTTTGGGTATGGGGAAAGCAGAGAAATAGTCGTTTAAGCATTCTTGGATATCGACTTGGTTCAAACTTTTTATTGGATGGACTGTTAGCCGTTTGGAAAAACAGTCAGTCATCGTTAAAAACTTTATTTTGTCATATTGGAAGCAATCAATCTGTATTTTTTCGAACGGTGTTTCAGGAGTGGGTGTGATTTTATAGTCAACTCGAACGGGTCTCCTGTCATATTTAACCTTTAAGCAAACAGCACATTTATTAATGTAACCAGTCACATCCTGTAGCATTGATGGCCAGTAATATTTACGTCGTATTTGATTATAAGATTCATTGATACCACGGTGGAATGTTTTACCCTCATGATAATTAGAGATTACCTGTTTTTGTTCATCATTTTGTGTCACATCTAAGTTCATTCTTTTATACCGTTTAAGTTTGATCGAATCAAAAGTCTCTAGCAGTACGTTCTTGAAATTGTTAAAAATCCGTTCATACTCATCGTATAGGGCTCCGGCACGCGAGCAGAAAACTCCATACTTTGTATTCGGTTTCAAATACTCTATACATTTGTCCTTCATGTCATCGTAATCATTAGCATTCCTAAAATAAATAATCAATCTATTTTTATCAAAAATCTTAATCAAGCGAGGGGGTTGGTCACCTCGTTCAAGTACTAATTGGTTATGTTCTACATTCAGAATCTTATCGTCATCAGCAATAGTTACTTGCTCGTTTGAACTCTCTTGAGAGTGTATTGTGGCTAAACTGTTATTATCATCTTCACGTTCATTACCATTTTCATTATTATTTACAACATTTTCATAATCAATATCACGCACAATGTTTTCATTAGCATCATTATTCACAACGCCGTCATTTCTATTATCAATACCTATAATATCATCATTATCAGTTCCTTCGGCCGGGTTATCTATTTGTTGGAGAATTTCATCAAGGGAACTAACGTCTATGGAGGGAGCTTCAGTACGAGTATTGAATCGCAGCAATTCGTCCACGTTAATATCATCGAATTCATGATCAGGGTCGTGAGCACTATTATCAAAACCGTGAAAGCCATCTTCTAGACCAGTTTCGTGGGGGTCAGTAGCAATATTCGCAAACCCGCGAAAGCCATCTTCAAAACCTAAAAAAGCATCTTCCTCATTTTCCATCATGTGAACATTATTAGGACGAGACAGAGCGTCCGCTACGTAATTGGTCTTCCCATTTATGTAAATAATATCAAAATCAAATTCCTCTAATAATAGTTTCCATCTAATGAGTTTCGAGTTCGGTTCTTTGATGCTATGAAGCCACTGGAGAGGCTTGTGATCAGTTTGAATGAGAAACTTCCGCCCGTATAAATAAGGTCTGAAATATTTACAGCACCAGACAATAGCCAATAACTCTTTTTCTATGGTGGAGAGATTGATCTCATGTTTATTCAAAGTTCGCGAAGCATACGCTACTGGTAGATCTTTTCCTTCAAAAACTTGGGATAATACCCCTCCTATAGCATAATTGCTCGCGTCAGTCGTGACAATGAACTGTTTAGAGAAATCAGGTAGTTGTAATATTGGACTGTTCTGTAACATTGTTTTCAATTTCTCAAATGCATTTACATATTCTGTATTATTAATATCGATCTTTACATCCTTTTTCAATGCCTGAGTCAGAGGTTTTGCGATTTTTGCATAGTTCTGTATCATTTTCCTATAGTAGCCTGTTAACCCTAAGAATTGTTTGATTTGTTTTTCGGTTTTAGGTATTTTAAAATCCTTTATGGCCTGCAATTTGGCTGGGTTGGGTTGAATACCGCGTTCTGAAACAATGTGGCCAAGGTATAACAATTCTCTTTTGAAAAATTCGGTTTTGTCAAGCTGTATTTTGAGATTGTTTATCAATGCAAAATTTTCAGGACGTGTGGTCATTGAGTCATTATGCGAGTCAAGAATCGTTTCTACTTCCTCAATTTCCATGGGTTCAGGACTGATGGTCATGAGTTCATGAGAGAAAGCTATACAAGTACATTCACCATTAACAATATCAACTATACCTTCTTCAATACAATAGTTAGAATTATTTATAGGTTTAAATATCTATTACAGTGGGAATAGACCTAACTGGGATAGTTATTACATTAAATCCAGGTTTCAATTCAATTTGTTTTCTAGTAGAATTAATTACAGATAATAACGGTTTTGATACATTGCCATAATCTAACGTATTAGTCTCATAATTTACATGGGCTTTGAGTTGTTGCATAGTTTCATTACCTAAAAGAATATCGTACCTTTCGGAAAAATCATATATATACATCTTAATTCTAGAAAGATTCGGAAATAACGTGGATGGACCAAAAAATATATACTCATGTCCACCACTTGTACCAGCCGGGGTTTTTACGACAAATTTTTCCTTATATCTAGTTACAGTTGGCGGTACAATTGCAGGATGTACATAATTCATCATCGATCCAGTGTCAACAAGCCATTTTCTGTTTACATCATCGACAAAATAGGGTAGCGATTTATCAATAATATTCAATTCAAGCTCTATGGGGGGGTTTCCGCCGGATTGGGGCCACACCCTAAAAAATGATCTGCCATTTCATTCACAGCTGATGTTAGATTGTTGAGTTGCGATTGCAACAATTGAATACGAGTGGATGCATTTACTTGATTGATATCATCATTTGATTCATCGAGATAGTGAAGATCCTGGAAAGGATTGTTTCTTGCCGAATTGTTAGCATTTCTATTAGTAGAAGCAGTACGCATGGAGACAGTATTCTGCGAGTCCCAGTTGTGAGACTGTTGAATGTTTCGTGCTCCGTTTGAAAAGTTACGAGAATTGTTATTGAAAGATTTCGGTTGGAAATTTTGGAATTGCGACTGCTGAAAAGTAGAGGTAGAGGGAACTACACTTTGTTGGAAATTAGAATGTTGAGGCTGTTGAAAATGGATTTGATGAGGTTGTTGGAACCGATTCTGAGTAGTGAAGGGTTGCTGGAATCGATTCTGATTGAAGTGTTGCTGGCGGAAATTCCGAGGAGAGAATTGTCGGAATTGATTGAACACTGGTTGTGGTTGAAAGAAATTCCGCGGTTGGAACTGAGAATTGATTTGTTTTTCACTCACTGCACTTTTGTCACTTACGGGCTCTGCACATTTTAATTGTTTCAAAACAATGCTACAATCACTGCGCAGGGTATCGCGGGCGTCGTCCAAGTTCTTGAGTTTGTATACCTGAAGATGAGCTCCGAGTGTTGGATGAACACCGTGAATGAGCGTGCGGACAAGAGTTGTATCGAGTTGTTCGAGAAGATTTTTCAGGAGATCCCCGGTTACACCATCAAGTTTATAGCGGGTCACCACTCTGGTGCGTTTTTCACTGAGTCTTTGTAGGAAGTCGAGGGGGTGTTCGTATTGGAATGATTTCATTACAGCAATTTTGGCTATTAGGTCAGGGACCGTGCGTTTATCAGAGAAGCTTTTCATTAAAAGTTCAATAAGTTCAGCTAAGTTGGAACACTCGCAATTTTGTACAACATCGTCTGCAGCACCTTCCAAACTGTGGAGGGCGGCAGTAAATAACAGCCAATGATTTTCTTCGCGTTGTGATTGTTCAATTTTATCGTTACAATACAGATTGAAAATGTCTTGGAGAGATTTGATAAATTTTGGAATTTTATTGGAAGTTCCATCGAATTTTGGAATATAGTCCAGCAAATATTTCGGGATAGATTTGGTTGACATGATCACAGGGTCTAATTTTGACGGTCGAATGAGTGTAGAAGATGAAGTGAAGAAAATGTTCGCATCTGTACTTACAGTTGATGGTAGTTTTACTTCCGTCTCAAATTTGTGGAAGGAGTCTTCGTTGTCTGCCAGGTTGAACTTCGAAGGTCGCAGGTGTGGTACGCAGAGAACTTGTCTTGAAGGGTTCACCTCACTCACTGGATTTCCGGATTTTTCACGAAGTCGAAATTAAAGATCGCGAATCGAAAAAAACTTGTTGTTAAATGAACAACCTCGAAAAAACGTAAGGAAGGTAGTTCGGGCGCCAGTTATAGTTCTGGGGTAACCAAACACCTTTTTAAAAAGTAAACTTTATTTTCAAACACATAATTATAAAATATACATCGAAAAAGAGAGAAGTGCTCTCGGTGAAGTTTGGCAGTAGACTGACTAAAAGTACTATGATCGAGCATTACAATGGAATACAGCGTCAGCGATAATATTAGGTGTTACCAGATGTAACTAAAGACCACTGTTAAAAGTTGTCTTATTTTCTATCAAGTGGTTTAATCAAATACTGGATTGGCAGTTGCTTTACTCAAGCTAAACCGTTACGAAAAATCTCCATTATCCCAGAAATTTAAATCATTTGTTTTTGCCCAATTTTTCTCAGTTTTTTAATTTTTTCGCAGTCATCTTTATCAATCGCATTAAAAACTTCTATCAATTCCTCCATTATAATTATTTTTACATTCAAATAATGATTCACTATAACCTAAATTAATAATTATTATCGTCTACAGAAGCATTAAAAACAACCGTCGAAAAATAATTTACTATCAGCTGTTTCCCCATCAAATCTTTACAGATGTCAAGTTAATCCAAATTATTTGGTCTACACCTCCTGCTTTGGAGGTTTAAACTTTTCCAGATTTTAAACTTAATACAGAGTTTAAACAGCTGATACTGTGCAAACGGAATTTTAGTTTAAACCAAAAAAATCCAGATTTGGTTTAAGCTTTAGCTTAAACTTACACTGTGCAAACGGCCCTAAGTCACAATGTAGCAATAATTTGTGGTTAATTTGCAGGCGATGATTGCTGAAAAAATCAAACATGCTGACACGTTGGACCTATTCAGACACACAACTCAGCTAGGGTTCCACCCAGAGTCTGCCATCAGCTATGCTCAGCACGTACTTCACACTCTGCAAATGGACATCACATGCGATGAGGACCGAGAATACTACAAGGACAGCATCACAGACATGTTTGCCGAAGCTGTCGCCTCCGAAGGAATGACTTGGTATACAGGTATTCAGATTCACTTCAATTTACTAATTTCAATCTACATAATTTACACCCGTATGCAGATGCTCGGTTTAAACTGCGTTTAGCCCATCAATGGTTTAAACTCAAGGTAATCCTACTTATTTAGCGAGCAATTTCTGTATATATATATGTGATTATATGGGTATATATTTATGTTCAACGGATCTCGAAAACGGCTCTAACGATTTTCACGAAATTTGGAACAAAGTAAGTTTATGATATGAAGATTCGATTGCACTAGGTCTCAACACTTTGATAACTCGCTGAAGGATAAATACGTCCTTGGAAAAACAGCTGGAAATTTTGTCGTCTGTCGATACCGTAAAGGTGCGTACAGACATATGCGCGGCGAACATGAGCAATTCACTTTTAATCAGCTGACTATATCTGTAGTTTTACAGAAACGGTAAGATACAGATATAAAAAGCTTGGCATCAGCTGATTAAAAGTGAATTGCTCATGTTCGCGGTGCGTAAAGCTGTACGCACCTTTATGGAAGAGAGTGAACGAGTGCATTTGTGTGGGATCATCCAGCTGATCTCACAAAAAGAAAATTTCAGCAAGAGGAACTTATTTTCGTTTATTTCTCTTTTTTTAAGAAAACATGTTTACTTCAGAAAGTCCAAAATAGTAACTAGATGCTGTTAGTGATACATAGTATATTAACAAATATTGTAGCAAACATAGTAAATCGAATTCATAGTATATCTATTTGTAATTGATGATGTGTTTGTTTTTTGAAGTGTGAATAAATTGTTATTTTGATGAGTGATAGTAGCTTAACCTAGATTTTGATTTGGACTGTAGTATAAATTTTAAAAGGGACAGTTTTGGGCATAAGCCTGTTGTGCCTCTTCATATAACTGTAAAAATAATTGTACAACTGAGAAAATTAATAAATAAATATGAACTATAAACTCAATCTTTCGTCACAAATTTTCTATGCTTTTACACTCCAGAGCAAAGCTCGGTCCCCCGATATTATAAATAAAGGAAAGAATTTGGCTTAATTACGTACGAGAAAGGAAATTCACGAATGACGCATCATCATGTCTGAACTACTGAACTGATTAACTTGAAATTTTCCATATTGATTCTTAATTTACCAAGTATGGTTATAGGCCTATTTTGAATTCTTCAAGATCTCAGTAGGTCAAGTTTTCAATTGCAGAGCACGGGTTACCACTGCTAATTTGTAATGAAGTTGATTGACACAATTTGAATAAATATCGATATCATCGTGCATTGCTCTTTCTTATTCGCTTCAAGTTGTTTATATCAAACATGATGACTCCATTTGGAGTCATAACTTAAAATGACCAAAAAGTAATTATGAAAAATGTTGGGATTTTTTTTCATTATTTTTATTGTTATCAGCAATAAATTCTGAGTTCAATGATATTTTTTCTCAAAATATTTGAAAAA
This sequence comes from Nilaparvata lugens, assembly GCF_014356525.2. Classification (NCBI taxonomy): domain Eukaryota; kingdom Metazoa; phylum Arthropoda; class Insecta; order Hemiptera; family Delphacidae; genus Nilaparvata; species Nilaparvata lugens. The sequence goes on along the minus strand of NC_052505.1, from coordinate 16,234,501 downwards.
TCATGCATTGCAAGGATCCGTGCGCCACCACTCTTTCAATGGGTGTCATTCATATGTGCGATATCTCAAATGTGAGAGTATTTCAGCTTTTTTTGATTCGTTTCTATTATCAAAAATTATCAAATAAAATCAGCTATTGCCATTTAAAATCCAAAACCCAACTTTTTATTTTACATTTGAAACCAAATTGAACAATATATTGTAGGTTATGCTTATACACTATAGTGAGGTCCACGTTATAATGACAGTATTTGATCAACTTTGGTTTTGCTATCCTTGTCTATAATTTGACAAAGCCGGTGGTACTCCTTTTCCAGGTCCTCAACGATGCCAATTATGTTTTTGACAGTGTAAAAACATAATAAATTAATGCAGAGAATCGGCATCGCTATTCTTCTATCTTTATCCACTGCCATTATAACATGGACCTCACTATAGACAAATATTGAAATCTCGCATATCTGAGGTACTCCCCTTGTAATTTCTTAGGGCCGGTTTCCGAGCTCGGGATCTATAAGTTCTGGACTTGACAATTTTTGATAAACCCATCGACTCGGAAAGAGACGAGAATCTAATTCAAGTCCTGGACTTATAAGCCCTTCTCTCAGGAAGCGAAATTATAAACTCAGGAGTCTGATTTAATCTCTAAACTCCAGGGTCTAATTAAATCCTCGACTAAGTTAAAGCCCTGACTCGGAAAGCCAATTTTCTGACTCCAGAGTTTAAAGCCTCAGTAGGAGCCTAGTTTTAAGCCTAAAGGCTTGGTAGAAGCAGCTGCTCGCATCACCAATCTATCAATCAGAATGGCCAGAGGAACCAACATGAATATGCAGAAGGTAACTCTTTCGTTTACAATAACACTCAGGGCCGGGTTCCGAACTCTATTAGCAATTTCCAGTTTATTTAGCAATGTTTCATTTCGTCAAGGAAAAACGTTTCCAATTATAGAAATGAGAAAATAAAGATTATCATAAAAAATGCGATTACGCCCCGTTTTGGAAAGCCAATTTTCTGACTCTAGCTGTTTAAAGTCTAGAACTTGGCTAAATCCCGAGCTCGGAAACAGACCCTTAGTGCCGGTTGCACAACAGCCGGTTAAATTTTAACCGTGATTAATTCCACGAGAACCAATCAGAGAAGGCCTTCTTGATAAGACGGCTTCTCTGATTGGTTCTCGTGGAACTAATCACGGTTAAAATTTAACCGGCTGTTGTGCAACCGGCACTTAGTCTTCGATTTTCCATAGTTGATAGTCTTGATCATCGTAATTATCAAATGTTGTTTTCATTGACAGAATCATCCAATTCAATACGTATAAACGATTTCTGTTTGTTGTGTTTTCAGAAGAGAGAGATACCGATAGTTGCGGTCACAACATGCTGGGCTGCTTACAAGAAAGATTAGGATGGTTGAATTCGGCAATCAAGTCATTTACTAAGGCGCTATCATTGTTGGAGCAGGAAAAAGAGAACTACTCTTTGAATAAGAAAAAAGTTGAAGAGGAAGAAGAACTGCAGAAGTTGTTAACAAATCAGCGCATTAGTATCGTCAGAAAGAATCTGGCAAGAGTGATGATTAAAGTTGACAGAAATGAAGAAGCAATTTCGCTCATTCATAAGATTGAAGATAGTGACTTCCAGACCGACTGCAATCTTGCCCTAGCTCTCTTCAAACGTGAGTAATACACAATTTAATATTAATAAAACAATATTGAAACTTGAAGTAACCTTTATTATTTAAAATATTACAATATTTATAATATATTGCAATATATATTATATTAAAATAAATAAACAGTTGTAATATTTTAAATAATAAAGGGTACCTCAAGTTTTAATATTGTTTTATTAATTTATAAAAGTAGCCCATTCAAGTGAAGTGTTTTTGAATATTTAATATCTATATTTCAAGTGTCGATATTTGATTATATTTATTTATTTATTTATTTATTTATTTATTTATTTACTTATTTACTTATTTATTTATTTATTTATTTATTTATTTATTATTTATTTATTTATTTATTTATTTATTTATTTATTTAATCATTCATAATTACACAACGTACAGAAAAGTACCACAGGCTTATAAGCCCAAAACGGTTCCAATTCTAATTTATACAACAGTCCAAAAATGTAGCTAGGTTATGTGTCACTTAACATTCATTTACACTCATTCATAACACTCAATTTACAATTCAAAACACATGAAAATCATTTTTAAATTAGAAAATACTTCAAAATTAAATTAAATCAATTACAATTAATTAAAAAATTCCAAACTTTCAAAATACTATAAAATTTTGAGACCGAAAAGACAAAAACACTATTTAGAACTTGTGCTAGTATAATCATCTGCTAAATATCCAGTCTGTGTTATTGTGGAAATGATGTTGTAGAAGATATTCATGAATCTATGTATCTATGATACATATTTATGTATCTATCTATGAACTATGAGTAATAGAGGAAAGAATCGGCTTATACACGTTCAGGATAGGAATTCACGAATCATCATCACGTCTGAGCTACTGGACTGATTAACTTGAAATTTTGCATATGTAGCGTTTTAGTTTACCGAGAATGGTTATAGGCCTATTTTAAATTCTTCAAGATTTCAGTAGGTCAAGTTTTTAATTAGACCCTTGCAGAGCACGGGTTACCTGTTAGTATTGAATAAAACTATTGTAACAAGTATTTATTTATTTAAACATATTTGAGACAACATATCTCAAACCTACAGTTGTGACAATTTTAAATGTTACAATTTTTATTCAATAGAAACTAGTCTGATTTATATAATAATTGATGAATTACTTTTATAATGAAAACACTCTGATTATTTAAGCATGTAACTTGCGCCACGAACACACACATTTCTCTTTTAATAGTTTATTATATCTTAATCTTATTGTTTCTGTACAAATACAGATATATTAAACTATTACAAGACTTAACCTATTTCGGACTATGTGTAACTTTATCTGATTTTGGGGGAGGAATAGCAGTAGGTTACATTAATTTTTTCTCTCCCAATCATTTTGATGATGTACTTATTGTATGAATCAATAAAGAATTATAATAATATAAAGCGAAATGCGCGTGTTTGAACGCACCTGCATGAATCCTACTTGGCACACTTGTCCAAGTCTACATATAAATCTTAAAATCTATTGTAATGCATTTGAGAAAATACTGTAGCAAATTTTTACTTTTTTCCTTGCTCCTAATTGCTGTTGCATGAATCTTCTTGGACTGACATTCTACCGAAAAATCATATAGTATTCAAATTTGCTTCATGAAACTATTGGTTGATGATGGCTTCACTCAAATAATATTCCTTCTTACACTTATCACATTTATATTTTTGTTCATAAGGATAACCATCTTTTTGTGTGTTGAAATTTGTGTTTGTCGTTCGAAGGTGACCAGTTGGACGAATGTATAAGGCAGTACGAAAGAATCACAACTAAATATTCACTTAGCAACGGTAAATATGATAAACTGGCTGATGTGATGATCGCCAAAGCTGCAGCTTTCTATAAAAAAGATGACGCTGATTCCACACTCAAAAATCTCAAGCAATGGTTTGTAAGAAATGTTAGCTTCCTAAAATTTGTAGATTTCAATTTTGTCACATGTATGCGAAGGTATGTACAATAGTTATTTGTGCAACTAGTGTGCAAAGTGACAGTTTGCTGCACCGAAAGAAACGTTGCCGGAATGGCTTCTTGAGTGCAGCAGAGGAACTTTGTGCACGTTTTTCACATTAAATTTTTCCTACAGTTACCATTGAATATGAAAAGTGGGTAATTATGGGTAAAATGATGGCTGAAATCCATCAAATATTGTGTGTGTGATGCTGTTATTAATAACAACCTTAATTCATTTGAAAATTAATAATCCAATTAAAGTTGAAAATGCTCAGCCAAAGTTCTCATTTTTATTCATTCAAGAATCAGAAAAAATACAGATAGAACAAAAAATTCGCATTCAAAATACACGCCAACAGCTGAATGGAATGGCTGCAAGATGGCTGAACCGACAAGCGCGCGACCTAGCGGGAAGAATCGTACCTAAGTTTGTTTCATCCAGCTAAAAATTACAGAAACAGGATTCAGAAATTTAGATTTTTGCTCAAATTACTGAGAAAAATGCTCAAAGTAAACTGAAAAAATATATAAAAATAACATAGACAACAGAGAATATTTATTGTAGTATTTTTATCTACATGGATATCGAATGGTAATCATTTAACCTCAAAATTCGAATTTTATAATGTATATTTGCTACTTTTCTCATTGCTTGCAGTTGAAATAATAATTATCAATAGAAAAGAACTATTATTTATTATTAAATGATGAGAATTCGTAAATGATGATTATTTATTTAATTATGATTTAGATGAACATTATTTTTGTTCTGGATTTCTAGATTGGGATTTTATCATAAATGTAGGGTAGCCATTGAAATGATTCTTATCTAAATCTAACCGCAGTCATTGTTACCAACTTAATTATGGTTTTCGTGCACTAATCCTCCATATAACCCACCAACTATTTTGTGTTGCCATGTTGCACTAGAGCGGAAAAGTGATTCTTTGCGTTCTGTAATCAGTGCAGGAATGGCCACTTTTCAAGGCAACTGCAGGAAAATAGTTATTTGTGCAACTAGTGCGCAAAGTGACAGTTTGCTGCACCGAAAGAAACGTTTACGCCCGAGCCATAGGCGAGGGCGGAATGGTTTCTTGAGTGCAGCAGAGGAATTTTGCGCACGTATTTCACATTTAATTTTTCCTACAGTTACCATTGAATCATGAAAAGTGGGTAATTATGGTTAAAATTCCCTGAAATGCATCAAATGTTTTTCTGTGTAATTTTATTATTAATAAAAACCTTAATTTATTTAAAATTGAATAATAATGTAGTAGTGTTTGAATGAAGGCGGCTGTCATCCACTGTTGTCCACCGCATCAATATTCTTATAACGTGCACCAATGTCAGTGCAGTTACCAACGTTACTAATTTTGATTTTGCTGCACTGGTGCTCCATATAACCTACTAACTAACTATTTTGCGTTGCCATGTTGCAAATCTGGAGTGCAGGAAAAATTTTTCCCGCACTAGAGCGTAAAAGTGATTCTTTGCGTTCTGTAATCAGTGCAGGAATGGTCACTTTTCAAGGTAACTGTAGGAAAAATATATTACATCAAGTATTTTAAGAACTTGCAATAGACATGAAAATATCATAAATACAGTGTTATTCTAAATGATGGAACCATTGTCAAAATTTGCTATTTATTAAAGTAAAAATGCAAAATGGACAATCTTTATACAAATGGAAAGAGAAAGTTTCAACTTTTTTAATACCGTACATTACAAGTGTTCAATGTGGCCTCCAGCTGCTGCACGGCAAACATCTAGGCGGTAGCCAAACTCGTTCGTATCACTGCTGCCGTGCACTCAATAACACCAGGTACGCTTTTTCGCGTATCGGCTTTGTTGAATGATAGACAAAGATAGCAATACTATTGCTAATCAAACACTACCATTATAACGTAGACATCACTATAGTTGTAATGGAGTGTTTACTTTTTTAATAACAGTATTATTTTTCTGTTGATAGTCGAATGCTGCAGGAAAACTCGAATATCCAATGCGCAAACGGTATGTTCGCTGAATTTGCATTTCATATGTTGGGTGCCGATTTGGAATCAGCCAAAGAAGTCCTGGAACTAGTCAAACCTCTTGGCAGTAATCCTGAGTACATCACTGACATCAGTACTTTTGATGCATACATTAGTTTCATTGAAGTAAGTGCATTTCAATAACTTTAGTATTTTTTTTATTATCAACTTGTAGAATCAATTATTTATTTGTCAAGTTGTAAGTTTTACGAAATAAGCCTCGTTGTATGGATTTCTTATTTGCTTGAATTTTGAACTGGCTTGCAACTCTGTGATTTGAGTCTCTATAAAATATGATGGAAATCAGTTTATTATGAATAAATAAGAGTTAAATCTGTCAAAAGCGTTCGATAGTTATCATCGAACATTTTCCAACTATCTACCTGATTATATAAGAAATACTGAAAACAAAATACTTTTGAAAAAACAAATATCAAAATGGCTTACTGGATGTCTGCCTGAAACTATTGAGAGTTATTTTACTGTAATTATCTGATTCACATTCTATTATAATACTTCTTTTACCTTTTTTGCACATACCAACTTTAAAGAGAAAGATGTGTGAGTGTGTGTGTGAATGTAGCATTAAAAACTTTTTTTTCACTGACCTCCTACTTGCATACAAATTGAGAATAATTTAGCAAGTAGTATTTTTATTTTGACAGGAACTAACTGTATAGAAGTTTATATCTTTATTTCACTGAGTTGTTTTTTTTTTGTCAAAATAAAAAAATGATTTGATTTGAACATGCAAATGCCGAAAGCCTTGCGTCAAAACTAAGAAATCGCTACGCTCGTTCAATTATTCTGTACCATCAAGTGCAGTTTGCGATTGCATATCATTGCTATAAACTCTGCAAAATGTCCCACTTAATTGTTCCATCGTTGTTAAATTGATATTTCTGTCCAAACTTCGCCACTTCAAATAAAAGTCATTCCATTTTAATTTGCTTTTTGCAAATCTCAAAATACAGAGTGATTATAAAAGGACTTTACAACTTTGAAAGCACATAAATATTTATTGAAATTAGTTACAGAATTTAGAAATGTGTCATTTTGTTACAAAATGACATGAGCCATTCACTTTTAATCAGCTGATACCAAGCTTTTTATATATGTATCTTACCGTTTCTGTAAAAATACAGATATAATCAGCTGATTAAAAGTGAATTGATCATGTTCGCGGCGCGTATATCTGTACGCACCTTAAGGTGTGGTTGCTATTTTGGTTCGATGTGACAGCCGTTGGTAATGCGACATACATCCCACCGATAATCGATTTCTTGCCACACTCGTACCAGCATATCAGGCGTAACTTGTGCAACGGCAGGGATCCGAATGTGATCAAATCTCGGAGGTCATTAAGATTGTCTGGTAGAGGCGGAACATGAGCCTTATCGGTAATGAAACCCCACAGGAAAAAAAACATCGGTGTTTCTAGACAATTGCTTTCAACTTCGCTGGATTACCATGCAGATGCATGGCCACCTCGCTCACCGGATTTAACACCGATGGATTTATTTCTGTGAGGTTTCATTACGGATAAGGTTTATGTTCCACCTCTACCAGACAATCTTGATGACCTCCGAAATCGGATCACATTCGGATCGCTGCGGTTGCACAAGTTACGCCTGATATGCTGGTACGAGTGTGGCAAGAAATCGATTATCGAATCAAGAAATCGAAAAAACATCGGTGTTTCTAGACAATTGCTTTCAACTTCGCTGGATTACCATGCAGATGCATGGCCACCTCGCTCACCGGATTTAACACCGATGGATTTATTTCTGTGAGGTTTCATTACGGATAAGGTTTATGTTCCACCTCTACCAGACAATCTTGATGACCTCCGAAATCGGATCACATTCGGATCGCTGCGGTTGCACAAGTTACGTCTGATATGCTGGTACGGTACGAATGTGGCAAGAAATCGATTATCGGTGGGACGCATTACCAACGGCTGTCACATCGAACCAAAATAGCACCCACACCTTAAACTTGGAGTGTTTTGTAACAAAATGACACCTTTCTCAATTCTGTAAGTGATTTCAATAAATATTCATGCGCTTTCAAAGTTGTAAAGTCCTTTTATAATCACCCTATATATTACATCTACTTTAGTAAATGGGTTAGCCGTACCCGTACTTCATAGTTGAGTTGGTTAATTTACATAAAAGTTTGTTTAGCTATACTGTAAACTTCTATTATCTGTATAGTTATTTCTGAATCTGTATTTTTTGTGTATTTAGTTGATTAGATTTATTTTGAAGGGAACAATTATTGTATTTATTCCATACTCACGGCTGTACATTTCTTGAAAATGGCAACATAATATTGAAACATGTCTTGATAATAAATTTTTTAAAAAGGGAAATTTGATTTTTAATTTTGACATTTAAGGAAGATTATGACAATATGATTTGGACACTGGCTAAAAGTGTGCATAGCCGACCCGGTCTGGCGTCTCTGAGATTCAAGTTGGCCATCATCATTGTTGAGAAATTTCTGAACTCGAGCTCGTGCAGTCGCGGCTTAGTGGGAGCAGCTGCTCGCATGGCCAATCTATCAATCAAAATGGCCAGAGGAACCAACATGAATATGCAGAAGGTAACTCATTCGTTTAAAATAACTCTCAGGGCCGGTTTTGGAGCTCGGGATTTAGCTAAGTTCTAGACTTTAAACAGCTGGAGTCAGAAAATTGGCTTTCCAAAACGGGGCGTAGTTGCAGTCCACATTTAAATTAAATTTCAAAAAACTAGAAAATTGAACACAAAATAAAATAAAGAGGAAATAGTGTAAAGTTTAATTAGCAATGTTTCATTTCGTCAAGGAAAAACGTTTCCAATTATAGAAATGAGAAGATAAAGATTATCATAAAAAATGCGACTACGCCCCGTTTCGGAAAGCCAATTTTCTGACTCCAGCTGTTTAAAGTCTAGAACTTGGCTAAATCCCGAGCTCAGAAACCGGCCCTTATTCAAGTCAATGATTTGGAGACAATCATCAGTTTACCTGTCCCAAAACAGTTTCTCTCACAAATTGTTATACTTGGTACAGCCTAGATAAGGTTATTTTCCAGTTCTGTTATGTTTCATTGATATACATTTTCATCTTTACTCCAAAATCAACAACAAATATAAGGTAAGAAGAATTTTTAAAACTAGCAGAACTCTGGCAATTTTGTGTGAAGAATTTATTCTAAAATAAATATATATGAAGATCAAACAATTCCTAAGGGAGTGATCTCATTGAACGCGTATATCTAAAATGAATATGTGAAGCTCAAACAATTCCTAAGGGTGTGATCTCATTGAACGCGTATATCTTAAATGAATATGTGAAGCTCAAACAATTCCTAAGGGTGTGATCACATTGAATGCGTATATCTAAAATGAATAATTATGTGAAGCTCAAACAATTCTTAAGGGTGTGATCACATTGAATGCGTATATCTTAAATGAATATGTGAAGCTCAAACAATTCCTAAGGGTGTGATCACATTGAATGCGTATATCTAAAATGAATAATTATGTGAAGCTCAAACAATTCTTAAGGGTGTGATCACATTGAATGCGTATATCTAAAATGAATATGTGAAGCTCAAACAATTCCTAAGGGTGTGATCATATTGAATGCGTATATCTTAAATGAATATGTGAAGCTCAAACAATTCCTAAGGGTGTGATCACATTGAATGCGTATATCTAAAATGAATAATTATGTGAAGCTCAAACAATTCTTAAGGGTGTGATCACATTGAATGCGTATATCTTAAATGAATATGTGAAGCTCAAACAATTCCTAAGGGTGTGATCACATTGAATGCGTATATCTAAAATGACTAATTATGTGAAGCTCAAACAATTCTTAAGGGTGTGATCACATTGAATGCGTATATCTAAAATGAATATGAGAAGCTCAAACATTCCTAAGGGTGTGATCATATTGAATGCGTATATCTTAAATGAATATGTGAAGCTCAAACAATCCTAAGGGTGTGATCACATTGAATGCGTATATCTAAAATGAATAATTATGTGAAGCTCAAACAATTCTTAAGGGTGTGATCACATTGAATGCGTATATCTAAAATGAATATGTGAAGCTCAAACAATTCCTAAGGGTGTGATCATATTGAATGCGTATATCTTAAATGAATATGTGAAGCTCAAACAATTCCTAAGGGTGTGATCACATTGAATGCGTATATCTAAAATGAATAATTATGTGAAGCTCAAACAATTCTTAAGGGTGTGATCACATTGAATGCGTATATCTTAAATGAATATGTGAAGCTCAAACAATTCCTAAGGGTGTGATCACATTGAATGCGTATATCTAAAATGACTAATTATGTGAAGCTCAAACAATTCTTAAGGGTGTGATCACATTGAATGCGTATATCTAAAATGAATATGAGAAGCTCAAACAATTCCTAAGGGTGTGATCATATTGAATGCGTATATCTAAAATGAATATGAAGCTCAAACAATTCCTAAGGGTATGATCACATTGAATGCATATATCTAAAATGAATATGAAGCTCAAACAATTCCTAAGCGTGTGATCACATTGAATGCGTATATCTAAAATGAATAATTATGTGAAGCTCAAACAATTCCTAAGCGTGTGATCACATTGAATACGTATATCTAAAATGAATATGTGAAGCTCAAACAATTCCTAAGGGTGTGATCATATTGAATGCGTATATCTTAAATGGATATGTGAAGCTCAAACAATTCCTAAGGGTGCGATCACATTGAATGCGTATATGTGAAAGTGCATGTCAGATCATGCATGAATCAAAAAAACTAAATCTGGAATGTGCCATTGAAACACGTTGTGATTTGCATGTAGCTGCTCACACTGAACGCAATCAACAAGTGCACACATTCAGTGTGACTTCTCTTTGAGTGTTCTCTATTGCTCTTTTTAGATTTTATTCCTCATCTGCGCGGTTGGACATGCATAACCAAGCGTGCACTTACACATTCAATGTGATCACACCCTTAGTGTCGAAAATAGTGAACCGGCGAAGGTAGAGTGTATCAGAGAATTTATCTGAGAGTGTTGAAAATGATGCATGTTTCTGAATATGCTTCTTTCGATACCGTACTTATTCTACCATATCTTCGCCGGGTCGCCGCCAACTAATCTCTTCGCAATTTTGATCACAGGCGTCAGCCGATCCCCTGGCAAAATACACCATTGCCGTCAACTAGTCTTCCCGACAGCTAATCCCCTACTAGAACGAAGGAGCTTGGTTGTCGCACGCTTTCGACAACCAAGCTCCACGCCAGCTGATCCCCTGCTGGATATGAGGGGTCTGCTTGTCGTGATCGTACCCGACAATCAAGCTCCTTGCACGCTAATGACAAACAAGCTCCCCGACAGACAGCCGATCCCCTATTGGGCATTGAAACCAGCTTGAAGCGGGCGGGGAAGTAGTACAATCACAGACATTGTTACACACATTCTATAAATTCGATTATAAGAAAAGCTTTGAATGAAGCTTTAGAAGAAAAGCTTGTTAATGTTGTCACCTCTATCACTGCAAACATTAAATGAAATAGAATAGTTCTCTATCCGAATCCAACTGACAGAGAAATGTTTTATTCATTCCAATAGAAACAAGCTTTTTTCCATCCTGCACTACATAATTCAAATCAACCAGTGATTGAATCGAGCCTGAAAGTTTATTGAACTATTTGTTCTTGAAAAATTTGATATAAATCATCAAAAAACTATGAATGGCTGGGAAAACCAGGCGTGATTTGTGGAAATCCATTGAGTAAGTGCATAAAATATATGTCAGTTTACTCACGAAAACTCCGGCACTCAAACGTGAGCGTGCGAGGAGCTTGGTTGTCGGGTTCGGTGACTATAAGCAAGCTCCTTGCACGCTGGCGTCAACTAGTCTCCCCGAGAGCTAATCCCCTACTGGTTAAGAGGGGACTGATTGTCGGGACCGTAGACGACAACCAATCTCCTCACACGCTCACGACAACCAAGCTCCTCTCTCAAGAGCTCAGTTGACGTCATCAACCAATCCCCTCGAAAGTGGTTTTAAAAGGAGCTCAGCTGACTGGGAGCTTGGTTGGCGCGTTCCCTGTTCGTCGCTTTACTACGTTCTGACACATTTTCAACACATGCATAACTTTCCAAGATTCTCTGCTACCTTCTTCGCTTAATTACTCTACAACACTCTCAGCTACTTTCTCTGCTAACCTCTACCATCGCCGCTCCTTTTCTTTCCAACACTCTCAGCTACCCTCTCTCTTCGTCACTTCACTATGTTTTGACTCAAAGTGCCGGTTGAATTTCAACCGTGATTAATTCCACGAGAACCAACCAGAGAAGCCGTCTTATCTAAAAAGCCTTCTCTGATTGATTCTCGTGAAATTAATCATGGTTACAATTTAACCGGCTTTTGTGCAACCGGGACATAGACAGTTGTATTAGTCATGTACGAAAAACTGCTTCGTTTCAGGAAAATCGTTTATACGCCTGTAGACGCTCACTTTTTCCTTTAAAGATGATGTAACAGTGATGTCATACATAGCGTTACAATAAAATGATCGAGTTTTTTCGACCCTGGTTTCAAAATGTGTGTTTTCAAGAAAACGAGTTTTTGATCAATTATGTTATTAAATTGATAATTCATTTTTTATTACAATAAATTAAACAACAATATTATTCTCTTATTTCAATTGATAATGTATTTTTATTCAATTCAACAAACCTAATTTTCAATATAGTAGCACAATCATTACATTCACTTGAAATCCTTGTTTCAAGATAATTACCACTAAAACTTTCCATTAGTAGATTGATTGTTACTGAATTTCCCTCTGAGCATAGTCGTTTACTACAAATTTTGACAGATCCAAGTACTGAACTAAATCATTGAATTTTCAACTGCAGCATAATAAGGTTTGTTGATGTTTGTTTGTATTGATGTGGAACTTCTCCATAATTTAGAAAAGACTTCGTTTTATTTTGTCAACTCCACAATTATTAATTTAATTACAGAACTGCAGTTTCATGTTGAAACAAACTCATCTAGAACTATAATGCTGAACTGTAATTACATTGATAGAAGTGGAGTTAATACAGTGTTTTTTTTTTTTCATTTAAGCATAATAGATGAAGTTTTTGTTTCTTATTGGACGATATTTTTCATTATAATCTTATAATTTTGTACTTGATTGAATTAGTCAACCTGAATCATTCTAATCAGAAAGGAACCTTATAATTTGCATGATTTATGGTCATGTGCACAATCTACGTTTAACGCTAAACCTCGTTTACATGTAGATATGGTTGCGTTTATCACAATGTGTTTCATACGGGGTTTAAACGAATAGCTGACATTTCTTTGTTTAAAAAGCGTATCTGCCTGCATACGGGCCTAAAAGCTCCCGTGGTTTAGCGTTAAACTTAATTGTACATATGGCACTAAATCATCAGAGTATGTAGTTTTTCGTCAATGGCCCTAAATCATCAGAGTATGTAGCAGGGTGGCCACCTACCGGGAAATACTTGAATTCCTCATGATTTTACCAACCGGGAAAAATACCGTGAATTCCTCATGAATTTTTCATAAATTAAATTAATTTAGTAAAGAAGTGTACAGTAACATATTTAATTAGTAACTTCCTTTAATTTTAGCCTATGCTTTTTAAATGCTTCTTAATGTACATTTCACATTTTCGGTTTCAATAGATTTGTTAGCTTTTTTTGAGTGTAAAACAGTGAAAAAATTTGCGCTCGCTTATCGTTTATTTTAAAATGATCATATTTTTAGTCATGATATTATCAATTACATTTCAAAATTAAATATTTTGATGGCTTCATTCTCTTTGTAATGAGCCTTTCTTCAATGTTTGAAGAGTTACCTACAGCTGGAATCGGCTACTGTGCATGCATATGGCTTCATTAGTGAAAGTATGACTCAGAATACATAATAAATTTTCAAATGTATTGATAACTTTGACATTGCAGTTTATTTTTGTGAGGATTTTTTCGTTTTTCAACTACTCACTGAGTATTGAAAATAGACCCTGTCCGAAAGCACTCCACACACATGAGTAGTTGAAAGAACTACCTAATTTCTCACAAAAATAGACTTTAGTGTCAAAAATTATCAATATACTTGGAAATGTAAATACGCTATTCGCAATTTGTCATGAAAGATCAAACTGAAGATTTTCATAAATTCTTTACGAATGTATCTTTTTCCTCAAATAACGGAACTCTACCTGGAAAATTTGAAATTTTACTCTGGAAAACCGGGAATTACTCATGAATTTTTCATTTTAAAATGGGTGGCCACCCTGATGTAGTTTTTCGTTAATTTTTCAACTTTATAAAATGATATCATGTTTTATTCAAATTATTTCCCCCTTTACTATCTGAAAGTTGTCTATCAAACTAAATTTCAATTTATGTTATCCTGCACTGATTCAAATTAATTATTTCCCCCTTTACTATTGAAAGTTGTCTCTCAAACTGAACCCAATAATTTATATAATGTTATCCTGCACTAATTTCAAACTCTTAATAATTATATCAAAATGAATATTTGTTTAATGAATTATATTTTGTTTATGTTAGTTTATACTGTGAAGTACTCCACAATCATGTTTTTTCTTTTTCTTTTTTGAAAGTGTATGCTAATTTTTTGTTTGAAGTGTTTGTTAATTTTTTTTTGTTTCTACAGTTACTTTTTTATAGTTTTCTCAAATTGGAGTGCTTACTGAATGCTCGTTGCTAGCGCACAAACTTTGTTTTGCTTGCAACGCCAAATATTATATATTTTATTATTTAGTTCAATAAAGGTTTTGTATTTTTGTTAGTAAATTTCTAATGTATGAAACTGAATTTTGTTTTCCATGTTTTGTGAATTATTTATATGAATTTGGCAATAAATTTGATTTGATTGTTACAGATTCTGCCAATAGCCAGTGTGGCCCACTTGCTGAGTGGAAATGTGAAAGACAGTTTGACAATGTCGCAGCAAGCCGTTCATTTGTACCCGAATGTGGCAGAAGGGTGGGCCGTGTTCTTGGCCTCGGCTATCGCCATGCAAAAACCGACTGACCTGTTGATGAACATTCTTGCACGTCTTCGTTTCAATGTGGACTCCACCAACTACTTGTCAGATTGGGTCAATTCAATTGAGCCAATGATTAGCTCGTGATTCTATTACAAGGTGAACGTCAAAGTCTGTTCATTATCATTTTATAGAATAAATAAAAATGAAATTTAATCTCCTTTTGCAGAACAAATTATTTTACAAAGAATATCTTAGAATTTGGCAGCAATTGTGTTTAGGCGCTGCCAGTGTCATGAATCTTAAGCTAGGTTTACACTATGTAGCAGAGCTATAATTATAGAAGAGCTATAAGTGACACTGGAGATCTGCTATATAGCAGTTTTAAGCCTATTTTCTCAGCTATATAGCAGAAATTGAGCTATCCAAAATTTTCGGTTAACATCAAAGAGAATTAGAGCTACATGTAGCTCTGCTACAATATATAGCTCTGATATGTGTCAATTTTTGTTTATAGCAGAGCTAGATGTAGCTGCTCTGTCCTTGAAGGAAGGCTGCCGCAACTGTTTAGTGCCTCCTGGATTTACAACTGATATACTGTACTCATTTGTTGTCAGAGTGCTAGTAGGCTACTGCGCATTACAAGCATTTCTTTCTGATTATTGTGCAAAAATGGAGAGTGAATTTGACTGGAATAAAGACAATATTAGAAGCAAATTTTTGAAACTACAAACACAACTAATTTCATAAGTCAAATCGTCTCTATCATCCTCATTTAGGTCTTTCAAAAGGTCACTACCACTGTATAGTTTTCTAGCCTGAAGGGAGGGTCTTATCCAAAATTCTTTCTCTTCTCTGTCTGAAAATATCACAGTAGCTGCGGCGAAAGCAGCGACTGCTGCAAGTACTACCTTTTTCTTCGGCATCTGGCTGGGAACTGAACAGTGAACTTTATTCTAAACATCTTGCAGAGCTACATATAGCTCTGCTAGATAAAATTAGCGTTAAAATCTACTTATAGTAGAGCTCAAATTTAGCTCAAATTTTATATAACTCTCCAGCTACATAGTGTAAACGTAGCTTTAGTTACATACATTAAATACTATATATTTGCTATTTTGAAAACGTGAGCAAAGTATTATACGGCCATTGCAGTACAAGTGTATATTCATGTGTGAACAATGATAAAACATGATTTAGAAAAACAAAACAAAAGCGCAGTGCTATTAACTTTGATAATAATGAAATAAATACGATATT
The DNA here is from genome assembly GCF_014356525.2 of Nilaparvata lugens. Lineage (NCBI taxonomy): Eukaryota > Metazoa > Arthropoda > Insecta > Hemiptera > Delphacidae > Nilaparvata > Nilaparvata lugens. The sequence goes on along the minus strand of NC_052505.1, from coordinate 16,218,498 downwards.
GATTAAGTATGAACTAAGGTGAAAAATGTAAATAACTAATTTTAAAAAATTAGAAATTGACCAAAACATACATAAATTTTATTGTAGCTAAGCTATGTGATGGGTTCTCAGCAGAGAATTAAAAAAAGTTATCTATTTCTTGGTTCTGAAATAGTCAGTCATTTACTATGGATGAAAATTCTTTCAAAGTTCTATTTCTTCTACCAGCATGTGGGATGGTGTTGACAAGTTTTGGACCTAGGTATAAGAAAGATTTTGAAAAAAAACTAAAATTTATTCTACGTAGTCTTGATACTAGGTCCAACCTTCTTCTTTCGGAAAAGCTGGGCCTGAAAAAACCCATCGTTTCCACTTCGCAATAATGAAATGATCTAATTGTTTTCTTATAATTTCAAGAAACTGCATTATTGTCAAGTAACTCAATTTCTTTAGTCAGCTTGAAAATGTGACCTGTGTGGTCACGAAGCCATGGTCCTGAACCAAATAAAACTGTAGAGCTTGACAATATATGTGTGTTTCTATTTCATTATGGAACGGTTCTACAACATCGACAGTGACTCAGTTGAAACTTTATCTGATTACCGAACCAATTGATCAATCATGAATTTTATAAAGAAAGGTTTGTCAAGAAACTAGAGTTCTATAGTGAGATTCACATTATAAATTCAGCACCAGATTAACATTGGTTTGAACACTGTGAATGATAATGATAAACATTTTTATATCCAAATAAAGTTTTTGTAACTTGTAATTTATTTATTTAATGATTCACAAATGTGTAACTATATTCTTAATAATCTTTGTCTGTTACAGGTTTTGTATTAGAACTGAGAGAATCTGACGACAGATCAAGTACGAACGATTTTAAATTTTTCTACTGCTTTCTCAGTTGTACAAATTAAATATGTTGTGATAAAAATGAAGTTTTATTAAAGGTTTTTATAAAATGTATAATGTTTTTCATTGGTTGGTCGACTTGTTGGCAAATACAAGAATACAGAGTGGCACAGGAAAACGAGAAAGTTTTATTCACAAATTTAATTCATTAAAGTGGAAAAAAAATAACTAAGAGTAATTCATGTTTTTAGGGTAAAAATGGGACTCCATCGTTTTCAAGATTATTATTATTATGATTGATAATTTAATTAATTTAATGGTATTAATTTTCAAGATTATTATTAATGCTCTTGCTCGACGGTAGTAATTAATTGGAGACATATTACTGAAATTGGCAAGAAACTATCAACTAATGTTGATCTACTTTGGAGACTGCTGATGCTGTGTTGGTGTTTGGCAGGGTATTCTTCTTCGAAAAAAGGCACTCTGTGGTGTCATTCAGATTGAGAGTTCGATATAGGTGGCTTATTATGGAAAGCTTCTACAAATTGAAGGATATTCATGAATTTGCTGATATGTGACAAAATTCATAAATATCCTCCAATTTGTAGAAACTCTTACTAATGCGCCATCTTTGATTTGTGTGTAGACAAACTGTTTGACATGATCTATCCATGCAAGTCTGTTAATTAATGTAATTTTGATGGTTTCCAATAAGCATTAGTAAGATGAGCTGTTATTGGAAAGTGTGAAAAGGTGAGTGAATGTGAGAGTGAATGGTTGCTAGTCTTTTCTTTCTCTCTTCTTTTTCTTTCTCCATTTATTCATAAATTTAAAATTAATTAGAGTGATATTCATTCCTACTTGCAAACGTGAAGTATTATATACTTCCGGCAAGTAGTATTTTTTATTCCAATTCACGAATTTCTTTCTAATAAAACATACCAGTATTTATTAATTATTTTTTATCTTACTGAGCTGTGTGTTTTTGTTATTATTCTGATTGTAAATATTGTGAGTTTGAATAAATAAAATTTGAAGTCTGGTCATTGATGTCAATGTTGAATGGAGGCACCCCTCACTCTGAAGTGTGCATGTCGTAATTCGCATAATGCAGTTGAAATTTTTCTTCACAGACCAATGTAGAAATAAATTGGTGCACAATTTATTATTAGATTATTTTTTAGATTGACCTTAGACATAGCTATCTCTCTCTATTTAGATGCCCCGACTCAGGACTTGTTCCGGTCTACGTTATAATGGCAGTATCTGATCAACATTGGTGTTAATATCCTTGTCTATCGTTCAACAAAGCAGATAGCGCTATCCTTTTCCAGTTTCGCAACGTTGCCAGATAGTTTTTAACAATTTAGAAATATAAATAATATGAAATCCCAATTATGAAAATTTATATTATTTAATCATTAAAAAATATATTTTCTGGACAAATAAAATATAATAAATAATAATTGATAATTTTTAATAAGAAGAACAATTAATATTACATTAGATATCCCCGATCACAGGACCGTGAGGAAGATAAATCAGAAAAATCGCAAAAAATAGATATGCCGGTAAACTCTATAGAAGGTAGTGGCAAGACAGAGAATGGGCAACAAGTTCTATCTTTCTCCACTGCTATTATAACGTGAACCTCATCATAGAGATGGCTGTGTTCTAGCCCAATTCACACTAAAAGCAAAAAAATTGCTCGGTTGCACAAAAGCCGGTTAAATTTTAACCGTGGTTAATTTCACGATAACCAATCAACGAAGGCGGCTTCTCTAATTGGTTATCGTTTTTTTTTTAGATTACGTCCTAAAGACTCCAGTCATGGAGTATAAGACAAGTCATGTTATTACATAATAATTCTAACACTAAGTAGTTCAACCTAATTTAGGTTTGAAAGGAATTCTTGTACACTATAAAAAGCTTTATCAACTAAATATTTTTTTCGTGAAATTAATCACGGTTAAAATTTAACTGGCTTTTGTGCAACCGGCACTAACATTTATAAAAAAGATGAAATAGGCCTATGTATGAGAAAAATAATTGGTTAAGTTTTTAATTAACATATTTTTCAATAATCCAATTAAATGATTAAATCACAAACAACTCATTATTCGATCTATTAACACTGACAATACAATGCGTTGGGCACAAATGCCTTACAAGTCAAGATTGTTAATATTATAAAGTTCTACCAATCTGACAATTCTACCTTATGTAAACCTCTAACAGGAAAAATCACTGAATCACACACTTTTGTTATTACACCTGTGGCAATTGTTTTCTTGTGTTCTCTTAGTGAAAAACTAACTTTCTCCCTCATCACCATTCTCTCCATCAATGTTAATCTGACCGAGCAATGTTCGCCAGGCATCGCCATTGTCACATTGGAGGGAAGGTGAATTCTACAAGTACAGCTCCAGATATCGTAGAATATAATAGGTGTAAACTTGGAAGTTATTGGTTTCGTCCTTCCTCCTTCACTTTTGTCTAGAAAATAAATCTGAGCCTCATAATGATTACTCATTTTTATGCTATCCTTTGCACAGATGGTCATACCTTTTTCAACTGCATTTGATTTGATATTGCGCAACAATAGTCCCACATTATCTCCAGCAAGAGCAGAAGGAACTGATTTTTTAAATATGTGAATATCTGATATGGTTGTCTTGAGAGTTTTATCAAATCCCAACACATCCACGGCATCGTTCTTCTTTACAGTACCTTGCTTAATTGTACCTATGACTACTGTGCCTCTACCACCTATACTCACACTAGTGTTTACAGGCATAAAAAATGGCGACTTGATATCCCTAACTGGAGTTTCTATGTAATTATCGACGGCATCCATCAGCTTCATTATCGATTCTTCGCCAACTTCAGGCGATTCTCCATTCAACGCTTTTAAAGCAGATCCACTCACTACAGGTAAATTAGCTCCATCAAAACCAAAATCTGTCAACATTTCACGCATTTCAAGTTCTACTAATTCAATAACATCCTGATCCACTATATCAGCTTTATTTATAAAAACCACAATTTTTTCAAGTCCTATCTGTTTAGCGAGTAATAAATGTTCACGGGTTTGAGGCATTTGCCCATCAGTAGCAGCTACAACAAGAATTGCACCATCCATCTGAGCTGTACCTGATATCATGTTTTTTACATAATCTGCATGGCCAGGACAATCGGTATGAGCATAGTGTCTTTTGATTGTTTGATACTCAACGTGAGTGGCATTTATTGTGATTCCCCTTGCCTTTTCCTCCGTACCTCTATCGATCTCATCATATGAAACAAACTTTGTACCATACTTACTCAAACATTTCGTGATTGCTGCAGTAAGGGTTGTTTTGCCATGATCTACGTGACCAATAGTTCCGATATTGCAATGAGGTTTGTCTGATTTTTCTGCTACCGAAGAATAACTGCATTTGTAACTGGGATAAAACTTGGAAGACGAGCACCAATGGTTATAACTTCTCACATTTTCAAGTTTAGATGAACGTAAAACTAAGCTTAATCTTCTAAAGTAAAGAAACGAGATTATATTACTCTTCATCATGTATCAGTTTATGATCTATGTATCAGTAACTCTACTATCATTAAAAGCCGGTATCTGCAATCATGAGTAAACACTTATATTGCACTTGAAGCTGTCATTGAAATATGTTGCTAAAGGTTGAAGTTAGTAAAGACTGAACAGATCAAAAAATAACTAATTTACATAGTTGAAAAAATAGTAAACCAATTTTAGGTTTTAGGTTAGATCTTAGATTTGAGAAATGAGATCGAGCAAGCCAGCAAGGACGCATCGAGGAGTGAAAACAAAGAGTGCTCAAGGCACAGTGCACTACAAACATAACCTAAAAAGGTTTTAAAAATAGAAGAAGAAAGCGGTTGCGTTTTTTTTATGACGATTGTTGTTGTTTAATGGCGATAATAACATTTGATTATATGTTAATTATTTCATATAATGAACACAAATAAAAAAATTAGAATACTTGCACTTTTGATGCCGCCCTCTAGGTTATGACACCTAAAAAAGGAAGACTTCCAGCGCCAATATTTAAAATACAAAAACAGTACTATACTGTATCCAGTTATTATTGTTTCAAACATTATATTAATGAAAATCACTAATTTTGAAGAAAATATTTATTTCCTTAGTAAATGCAGGGAATCCCCTATTTTTTTAACGATACTGTAATACTAAATAACACGTAAATTTTCAGCACAGACCTACATCTTGTGTTCTGTCAGGATTTTTTATAACAGGTAGTAGGTACCTATAATATAGGAGGTCCTGATTCTGTAATATCTTATCAGTTTTCACTCAGTCATCAATCAATATGGAACTTCATTACGGCAACTGGCAACACATTAAGGTATATTAACAGAACTTACCTAATAAGAATCTTTTACTGTAATAATTTACCTATAAACTGTAATGAGATAAGCACATGCCGGTAACTTAAACTACGGTATTATAGACATGTTCAATTTTGATAACTTGATGGTAGTCTCTTAATTATTGAAAACCGTTCAAAAATGTCACCAATGGAAAGCTCCCAGAAACCTGTTGAACATCCTTTCAAAAGAAAGAACTACAGTTTTGAAAAACACTAATGTTCATAGATATGTTTTGATTATGAGTGCATGCTGAATATTATTAAAATGTTATAAGGTAACTGAATAATGATAATATTAAATCATGTTTAATTAAACATCAAAAATGCAACTAAATTAATAACAATATCTATATTGCCTAATGTGACCCAATTCTATTTCCAGTTATTTCTTTAAGTATGGTTCAATTAATATTAAAAATTGAAAAATTAGCAATTTCAGATACTTTTAATCACTCTTTCTTTTGAATTGTTTTAAAAAGGTTCTGAATTTGTGATTATTCTTGCTGAATTGTATCAATCAGCTTATTAGTAAGGTTCAAGTTCATTGATGAATAAATATAAATATTGTGGTCGTTCAATCAATTTTAAATGTGATAAGCTACTCAGTTTTTTATCTGTGATTAAACATTGAAATGGAAAAGAATAGGATAAAGGACTCAAATAATATATTTTGTAAATTTAGAATTATGTTATTATAATTCGATCAATATCATAGGAACCAATCTGTTCATTTTATAAATATTTTAAGTATCAACTGTTTTTACATCCATGATAAATAGATTTATGCAAATAAAATATTGAATTATCTGAATACAGTCAAAATCACTTATTGTGATATTAGATAATGTTTCTCTAATTTTTTAATAAGCAGATTTTAAGTTATTCAGTTATCCTCAAGAAGGTCAAAGTACAGTGAGTAAATTTCATTGTTCAACGAACTTGATCTAAGTTATAGATTATGGTCCTAGAATATGCGCATGTGTTTGAAAATTGAGGTTGCTTGGTTGATTTTTTTAGTTATAGCGGGATTGTTGGACATACAAAAGCCAAAAATCCGAAAACGCCGAAATCCTAGAGTCCAAATTAAGAACTTGCTAAACTCGTTCAATAAATAAAAACTTGAATATAAATTTAAAATAAGTTCTTTCTGAGGGATCAAGAAATAGTTGAAAATCAGTAAATTGGAAACAAAAATGTAATTAATTAGTGCATTGAAACTGTAGGTCGACTGTTATATCCGTGTAAAATTTACTGTAAGATTGTAATTTGACTAGGGAAAAAAGCTATACATTACTGCATAGGTCATTATTCTTCAATTCTTGGTATATGCGTGAAGATTCATAAAAACAGGTTCAAATAAAAATTGAATTATATCTTTTAAAAGAGAACCTAGTTATAAAATTAATGGAAAAATCATGAAAATCAGTCCTATTCCTATTTAACAAATTAAAAGTAACTGAAAATCAATAGCTCTATAAGAAATATCTGTTTTGAATTAAACTATTTGGAAAATGTCATATCCACTTATTTGTTGAAAATTTTTTTAACAATAAAAAATAGTTCTGTTCTACACCAAATCTACACACACATTCCTTTTGATTTTCCAGTGTGCATAATTATATCATAGCTGTTTTCATTTTAAAAGACATCATCCAGCTTCTTGTGAAACACGCCCCTGATAATTATTTTTTTCAGATTCTTGATTGGAATAATTCTTTATTCTAAAAATAATTTATTAATGAACTAAAATGTTCTCACAATCGATCGACATTCATGTTGAATTGAATCTACATATTTAGTACCAGTACGTCATTGCTCTGCTAGTTATAGAATAATTGTTCATATTTCGTTAAGTACACTTGGAAAAACACTTTATATTATACTCAATTTCAGGGAACAAAAATTATAATTTTACAGTTTATATACTGATGGTTTTGGAATCGTTATCGTTGACAAGGATTTCATTGAATTATGGAAAAAAATTCAACTGAAATTTTAAAAAGAAAATCAATGTGAAATATCTTATAGGATGCTACTATACAGCATTATTTCATGGAGTCTTATTCGAATTCAAGAATAAATCCTGACTTCTAAGTAGTGCTCGGTTGAAAATATGAATGGAAAGCCGTATTTGAAATGTGGCGGTAGGTGAATGTTTTATAAAGGATGAGAAAAGCAAGTTTTTCGTTTGTCTTCTGTTGCATCCAAGAGGGTATTATGCAGAGGCGGATGGACGGATTATGAGTGAGGAGTCGGTGGAGATTGAAGAAAAGTTTGCCAGGAGATCCGCGGATTTTATATTAAAACATAAAGACAAAAGGATGCAATGAGAAATCCCTTATTGCTGATACCCCGAGATCTGAGGGCTTAAGACACACGAAGAGCAGCCTCTTCAGCCCCCGTGAAAAAGTGAAACTACAAAAAGCTTCTCCTTTACTTATCTCCTTGTAACCTCTCCCCGCTTTGTTTCTGCTTGCTACAAAAGAAACTGGCGTCTTTTTCAAGGGTGATCGACCCTTGAAAGCGCGGGGGTGAGGGCACAGGAAGGGGGAGGGCGACCTCGCTTCTTTCTTTCAAGAGATTTACCCTTCCACATTTCGCTTTGATGTTCGACACGGGAGTCACACAGTCGGCTACGTGGCTTCTCAAATCGGTATTATAAAAGAGCTGAAACAGCACTATTAACGCCGAAAGAATGTCGCTTTCACTTTAGAGCGGCGCCATCCAAGAAACAAGTGTCACCAGATTTCTTGAAAGGTCACACTGAGACTGATATTCCCAATACAGTCTCACCCTGTTAATTTTGTAATAGGCCTATTAATGGTAAACTGATAAAATCAACAATTACCCAAATACTCAGTGCCCTATAATCTTACATAATAATCTTACATACAGTGCCCTAAATGTTCAAATCTTATGTGGAATAAGATTTGGAGTCCAATGCAACCGGTTTAACTTCATATCTTTAATGGTTATTTACCGTAGATATTTCAAAAAATGTGAAAAATTCAGTACATTTCATGGAATATCCTATAAATAATTGCAATATCTAAATAATCACTGGCTAAATAGTTTTTGCGTGGCACCAATAATTTCTAAAATGATCAAGTCCAAAGTGAAATTTGTTTTGCAGTCCAATGCAACCGGTCTCAAGTTCTTAAGAATCGTTTGCAACAGAGTAATGTGAAATACCACTTTATCTTCAATGGCTATAGTCATATTTGAAAAAAAATGTGAATAATTTAGTACATGTCATGGAATATTTGGTGAATTATTGTAACAGGTACTGTATCTCAATAACCATTGGCTGAATAATTTTCTGGTGGCACCAATATTTTCTAAAATGATTAAATCTCGTGTGAATTCGAATTCCAAAGCAACCGGTTTCAAGTTCATATCTTTAATGGTAATTCAGACATTTCATATAATGTGAACAATTCAGTACATTTCAAGGAATATCCGTTCAATTATTGTTATACTGTGTACCAAATAATGTTTTGGTGGCACAAATATTCTCTACAATGGTCAAATCTTATGTGAAATTAAGGCTATGGGCCATTTCCTAGATTCTAGATCCTTCATCCTCCTAGATCAAGCATATATGGTTTCCACTTCACTGAACCTCCATTATAAGATTATTGAAAAATTTATGCTTGGATCAAAACTTCAGATATTACTGTAACCTTGAATTTGAAATGTTTATGGAATTTTGGAAACACATTCACCAAAATTCTTACAACATATTCTCAAAGTTCCATCTCAAACGGTTTAGTTTTTTAATTCATAGGAAACATACCGTACAAAATAAATTTCCATTTTTTTAAATAGATTGAAAAATAATCTCCCTATTTTATTATTATTGATTTTTATTCTGAGCACATCCTTGCATTCATAGTGTTTTTCCAATACACATGAAAGGAGACAAAGTTGACTGTGCGATGGTTTAATATCCTTTGCGCCTCTTCGGAGTTCCCTTTTCTGTTCTTTGACCCACTGTTCACACGGAAAGCTACAGAATGGAAAGAGTTCAATATCAAGTACAGTATGGGACTGACTGAGTTTGGCTTTTTTTCTTAATCTTCTGCAAAGTAAAGGTGAAAATTGAGAAAGAGATTCAGCAGAATTTTGTCAATTTTTTATTAAGATGTTACAATTTTCAAAACCCAAAAAATTTTCATCATTAATCGTGATGTTAAATACTGTTTCAATCAAAATTGCTTCACCCCATTCTCTATAGAACCCCTCAGAATTTCAATGAAGCAGTCTGCAGGTGCCCTGCCCCTACATGAATGAAAGTAGTTGAATGCCGATTTGAATTGATCAAATAACTCAATTGTTCAACAAACTCAATTCATCACTCAATTGAAATTGGAACTTGACCAATTAAGTTCATTAAGTTTAAACAATAAAGTGTTTTTTACGAGTTTGTGTTGCTTGAATGGTTCCAAATTTTCTTAAATAACTCAATATTATTCGTTACAAGTGGTAATTGAGTGTAATATTTCTAATTAATTTATTAATTCAAGCCATCTAAATTCAAAATTTATAGTTTTCATTTTTGTTTTGGACTGAAATTTTATCAAAATTGTACACGTGAAATTCTAACCTTATTTCGGACTTTTTCACCTATAAATTTGGAAGAAAAATAGCACAAAGACTATCTTATTATTTTATCTTTCAATGTTATTAAATTAGTGTCATTTGCATTGTAAATAAAATAAATAAATAAATAAATTTTATCACTTCATTTAAGCGTTATATTACCTTCATATATAGCCACTACCTCCGTAAACAAAGCCGTAGTGCATTCGTGTGACGTCAGCACAGGTAGGGCTCCTACACCAATAAAAACACTAAAAAACACTTTAGCTGATATAGATAAGCTGAAATCAACGAATTTTCATTGGTGTAGGAGTCCTACCTGTGCTGACGTCACACGAATGCACTACGGCTTTGTTTACGGAGGTAATGATATAGCTCGTGCTTGTAGTTCCTAATGTTTTATTTTGTAGAATAATTTCATTATTGCAGTGTGTATAGCCTATTTTATTGATTCATTTGAAATTTATGAGGAATAAATAAAAATGCATATAAACTCTCCTCACTTTGCAAATAGTAAAATTCTTCAATAATTTACACATTTACTCTAATCTTTATTGATTTATACAACAAGTACACCATCAAAAATGATAGGGAGAGAAACAATAAGATAACCTTGTGCTATTCCTCTCCCAAATTTAGATAATCAGCAGTTATATGCTGATTCTTTCAATAGACCAAAAATACTAGGAATATTCAATTGTAAAGTGGGTTTATGGTATCACAAAATTGAAGTATCTTTTTGTAGTATGGATTAAAAATTAGCATGTGCGGTTGAACCTTTTTGTTAATGAGATTCATGAAAATAATTCGAGTGTGCTCTCCCCTACTCTGTCATCGCATCTGAAGGGTAAGCACCGACCTTTGACATGATTAGGGGTGGTGGTGAGTGGAATGAGGGGGGGAGGTGAGAGGCGGCGACATCCTTTGATCTTTGCCGTGGTTCACCATTGTAAGCTGCCACTATACTTCGGTGTCAAACAAAGACATCAAAGAGGCATCCTCCAAAAGTCGATTCATACAGGCACCAGTCACTCCAGTGCCTGAGCTCTGAGTATCAACTGCATTTTGAATTGATAATCATAAATGAATGTCAATCTTCAACTCTTTACACTGGAATATTGTAGACAGTATTATTAGACATTGTTTTGATTTTATTAAGCTATTCTGCACCATATTGAGCTTGATCTGGAAGTGAACTTCGTATTTCTCATTTTTGAATACTTTAAATATAGATTTTCCACCATAAAATCACTTCACTTATATGGGCTACTTTATTCAAATTAATACAGGCACCGATTCTCCAATTTTCTCTCTCTAATTCTCTAATTTTCCACCATATTTTTAATAATCGATAATTTTATTTTATATGCTTTAATTAATTCTTGTACAAATATTTAATACTCTATTGATTGAAGTGTACCGGTAATCTTCTGTTGATTCTCTTTCAACAAATCATACCTGATAAAAATTTCACATGGCATAACTTTTCACAATTTATGTTTCTTGTCATGATCTACATTAATCAGGAACCACAGTAACTATATTACTGTAATATTCATATGATTTGTAATTATATCAACGAATAAATAAATATTAGGGTAATATAGTTACTGTATCAGGAACTACCAACTCAACGTCAAATGCCTGTCGTAATTGAAATGTACCGTACAAGGCAAGAATACTTTGATTTAGTGAAATTGTTATCTATTGTTTCATCTCAAACTTATTTTTCTGTAGTAAGATTTGTATGAGATATTAAGATTTGAATATGAAACGTTGTTGAATCTCACACTGTTTGATGTTTTATTGCTATGATTAGAGATAGGGACAGGATGATAGGAAAAACTCCTAAATGTTGTCTTTTTATAGCTTTTGGTTATTGTAAGCAAGGACGCCTCCACCAATTATGTAAGCAATATGTGGACAGCAGGATAAACCTCCACCAAATATGTAAGCAATATGTGCCTACACCGAGTATGTAAAGGTGGGGAAATGAAAACAAGAAATGATCGTACTGGTTTTGATAATTAAAACAAAACAATAAATTATTTGTACAAAAAAATTAGAATTATAATTAGAAATTATGAAATAACAATAAATAGATAAATATTTCAAGGGCTACTCGCTTGGCTGCTAGTGAAGATTAAATTTTGTTGTGGTTATGGAAAAATTAAAACAATGACTCAGTAGTCACCTACCTTTTTGATAATGGCCCCCAATTTGGCATCCACTGGTTAATCGCGACGTTAATTATTAATGAAAAATAAATAAAAAAAACTGATCTAATGAAGTGGGTTCAGATCCCTTCTTATTCAATAATACAATTCTCTTTAAACTGCCCGAACTGTGACAGGAAAACTGTATTATAAAACAAGAACAAAATCTATCCCCTTCACCAGAACAGCCGGACTTTTACTCTCAGTCCTAACGAACGAGCTCACACACCACTAGTAAAAATTTTGGGTATTAATATATAACTCAGTCAATGCCAAACATGAAGCCATTTCAAATACATATTTTTATCCGTCGCACAAGCCAGCACGTTTGTTTATGAAAAACAAAAGAGAAACTACAATAATTTTGATAACAAGTGAAATAAACAATCTTTCTGTCGATGACAAAACTGTTCAAAGGCAGAAACACCGTTCATTAAACTTTCCGTAAAATAAAACTCTAAAATCCTGATCAATATGAGATAAATATATGAATCATATATATGTCCCATATGACCAGGTGACACATCACCCATCCCGCTGAAAGACTCGTCCCTGAGTCTGTAGTCAAGAGGGGAACAAAAAAAAAAAAAAAAAAATAATGATTAAACAAAATAATATACTCGGGAAACAAACGTGTGCCTGATTGACTTGATAATGCTACTATACATTGAAATCAAACTTTTACATAGAAAGGTAGGTTACTCAAACTAAATTACAAACATTCAAATCAAATTCAAAACGAAACTATGCTGCACAATAACATTGATTATATATGAAACTAACTTTCAATATTATACACATTAATATACATGAATATTCAACTTATTATGAAAAGAAAATCTCAATTGACAATAATTTATTTGTGAATCAACATTGAACTACTTCAAAAGCTGCAATAAAAATCGAAGAAAAAAAAACTTTATAAGTACATTATGACTCATAACTATATAGTCAAGAAAAAAAAAACAATAAAACAGTTAATCCATCAAAAAGTAACTATATAACTCTTAACTATCGATTATATGTATCTTGGGTTGTGCTACCGTTACAGCAGATAATTTACACACATACAACTTGATGCCTAAATATGCACAGAATAAAGTTAAAAACCCTAACCAGCCAAATAATATATAAAAAACAAAACTAGAGGAATTTACAACATCTCCCCAAGAATTTGGAAGATCTACTTTGTGAAATATATCTGACGATATTACGTCTTGAACTGTAAATTCCGGAACCTTTATATCTATATCAGTTTTTAAAATTTCGCTAAAATTAACAAAATTAGGATTGAAATGCGGTTGCAAAACATCAATTTTCAACGAATTAAACTTAACCCAATGCAAAGGTAAGTAATGGAGAACCTGAGGTTGTTTATCAACATTTGCGTCACACGGAAAAGTCTTTCTCACCATTATTCTCCCGCCGACCGAAATCTCGCAATGACAGGGTAAAACCACATACATTGCTCCCGGAATAGGTTGAAGATGATGAAACGAACCTCCTTCGCAAGTGACTGTAGTGTTGGCCTGTATATTCGCGACGATATACTCCGAAGGCGAAAATTCGACGATCTCCAACTCCTGCTTAGCTGGACGACAGCTTAAACTGCAATATTGTTGGATGTCCTTCAGCTCTGTCGCCGCAAACAAGTGATGCATACATCTCGATGACATATGTCCTCCATGCACCAGCCGCGGAAGATAGCATAAGAAATCGTCCTGTGCCCGACAAGAAGAGAGATGATCTCCCGAGATGACCTGAATCTCACCGTCCTCCTGTCTCCGCGCCAAAACGAAATCCTGCTGCTGAAGCTGACAAATCTGGCCGTCGAAATACATAGGTGTCCTCACATACTTGTGCAATTGAAACTGTCCGCCGATGCTGACCAACGGTACTTTTAAGCTAAGTTCCCCATCCGTCGCGACTGCGCAACAAAAATGAAGAAAATCGCCGACAACATCGATCGCTCTGGTCTTTCGTGAAGCTTGAGTTCCCAAACGAATTGAAGAGTTGAAAGCAGCATGACTGTTGCGAAGAATTCCGTTTGTAGAATTATACAAAACTTCTACCGCATCCGCTAAACTGCAATCCTCTTGTTGACAGTTAGGCCAGAACACCCTTTCCGCCTGCAAGATGTCGAGCTGAGCTGCCGGGAAATCTACCTCGTATGTTAGTGGAACCGATGATTCATACGCTACAGCGTGACGTAGCTCCTTGTAGAAAACTCCCGCGAAGACCCTGACTGCCTCCAGTTGCGCCGTGAAAGTCGTGAGAATGAGAAATGACGCAAAATGTACCATAATTGACATGTTTATGCGTAACAGAACCTCTTACAAACAAAAAAACTCTACTTTGAAGCAACCGCAAATGAATCGTAATAAAAAAAATCAAGAGAAACGTTTACAATAATATTAACAAACTCGACGTGAATATTACAATTAACAACTGGACTGGCTGGTTAGCATATATTATTAATCAGAAACCTAGAAATGATACAATTTATTAGAAGTGCATAGGCCTATATATATATATACTGGAACAATTCTGAAATCAGAACAATATATGAGTCATATGAAAACAAAATCACAATCATACAATAAATAATCAGAATATAAAAACTTATACTCTAGTTATATTTTTATTGAGAAAGAAATTCAAGTCAAAATAAAAGTGAATAAAATATTCATCCATCAAAAATATAATTGTCTTATAACAGCTTCATTATGAATTTCTATTAGTGAACGTTTAAAAGTATCAATAACAACGTTTGTCACTCAATGAACGACCTTGCCCTGGATATGAATAACAAGATTGACAACTAAACAAAAATACGTGACAATTGCACTTTCTTAACGTAGGTCACATCAGTACAAACGCAAAAATAAAATAACAAAACAATGAATTACATTACTGTACTTTTTCGTGGCACCATATATTAAAACGTACCATGATTTATCGAGAAAAAAAAAAAAAAAAACTGATCTAATGAAGTGGGTTCAGATCCCTTCTTATTCAATAATACAATTCTCTTTAAACTGCCCGAACTGTGACAGGAAAACTGTATTATAAAACAAGAACAAAATCTATCCCCTTCACCAGAACAGCCGGACTTTTACTCTCAGTCCTAACGAACGAGCTCACACACCACTAGTAAAAATTTTGGGTATTAATATATAACTCAGTCAATGCCAAACATGAAGCCATTTCAAATACATATTTTTATCCGTCGCACAAGCCAGCACGTTTGTTTATGAAAAACAAAAGAGAAACTACAATAATTTTGATAACAAGTGAAATAAACAATCTTTCTGTCGATGACAA
This sequence comes from Nilaparvata lugens, assembly GCF_014356525.2. Taxonomy (NCBI): domain Eukaryota; kingdom Metazoa; phylum Arthropoda; class Insecta; order Hemiptera; family Delphacidae; genus Nilaparvata; species Nilaparvata lugens. Next base: position 16,203,098 of record NC_052505.1, on the reverse strand, counting down.
AACTGTTCAAAGGCAGAAACACCGTTCATTAAACTTTCCGTAAAATAAAACTCTAAAATCCTGATCAATATGAGATAAATATATGAATCATATATATGTCCCATATGACCAGGTGACATTATCAATTCCTATTTAAATATTAAATTCCCATTATTAAAAACAATATAAAACATGAAGTACCCTTTTATTTAAAACATTTTAAACTTAAAAACATCAATAATTCTCATTGTATATTAAAATTTGTAAAACTAGTGTTTCTACAGTATTTTGTCAGTCTATTTTGAATATGAATGCCTAAACATAGGCCCACTTGCTGTAAGGCGTTGAACCAATATTACATACCACAATCACTCACTGCAATAACATAAATAATGCCACTACTAATAACAAAGCAATTGAATTATAATCTTTATCAAGACCATGTATTGTTACTATTAACCCTATAATTCTAGCTTTGATAATAATGATTATACTGTATCGTATAAGTTGGAAAGTGGATTGAAAATGTTGTGATCTACATGAATGTGATGTTTATTCGTATTAAACCTATAATTCTAGCTTTGATAAATGATTATACTGTACCGTATAAGTTGGAAAGTGGATTGAAAATGTTGTGATGTCCATGAATGATTGATGTTTATCATTATAGAGTAGAAAGAAAGTACCTAAGTAGAAAAATCAATTGATATATTTATGTAGATTTAAAAGAGCAGGTGTGTTTTCTTAGATCCATAAAAAAACTAGAATACTTAGAATATATATTATTGCAAGTACATAATTGTATTAATTTCACAGAAACTATGTTTTCTTTTTTGTTTGTGCTTGTGTTTACTTTGTTTACTGAGAAATATTTTTTATCATTATTATTAAAAATATAAATACAGAAATTCAGTGCAAAGTCTTGCTAGTACACACAACTCAAATAAACTGGCGAGTGGAGCGCGTCTGTCGGTTAGTTGAGAATAAAGTAATTTTCAGGCTGCTGATAATAATAATTTATAAATTACACCGCATGTATGAAACAAATAGTAACACTTGACTTGGTTGATGGCAAGTTTGAGCTGCACATAATTTAGGTAGGTCTGTAGAGTGGTTTGTAATAATTGAGTTGGGGTTGCTCTGTAATTTGATATTGGACAACGTTAACTTGATAATGTAGGCACTTATTATCATCTTCTGTGAGGCGGGAGACCATTTCCGAGCGGCAACACCAAAGAGATTTTCAGGGTTGGTTTGCGATATGGGTGTTCATAACTCTGATAAAAAAGCCATTCATTTTGTTTTCGAGAAGGGTGCAAGCTGATATTATATCAAAAGGTCTCAAAGGACTCAGCCGATCTGATAATTTGAACAACCCTTACGGTCAAAAGCCACGGGTGGTCAAGTCATTTTCTTCTATTTGACCACTTACAAGGCGCTGACCCAATTACAAACTACAATCATTCACTGCAATAACATGGTATTCTGTAATGCAACTATATTGAAGAAAAACAACGCAATTGAATTTTAATTTGTATTGAAGCCATGTAGCCTATATAATTCCTATAGAGATATCCATTTCTTTACACATTGAATTACTATTCTGAAGTACTATTATAGCTATAATCATAAAAATAATCTGAATATCTAAAGTTGACATGTGAATTCCCCAGACTCAATCACTGTTTACTTGGTCTATGGTAATGCATAATATTTATTTAGAGGGTTTAACAAAGACTTCAATATTGACACAGGAATTTTGAAATATTATTGCTGGTTATAATATTAGCAAGGATAAAACATGAGTGATAGCACAAGTAAAGAAAATCTCTTCAAAAGCAGGTCTGGTCAGTTGGCCATGAATAGAATACTCATGTTTTTTGAAATTTGATTTACAGTACTAAAATAATGAAATTCAACGTGAATTTTCTGTAAGCTGAAACTGATTTTCTAATTATTTATTTTATTTATTCGTGGACAGAATCACAAATCATATAAATATGATTAGGAAGGAACAACAGGCTTGCCCCAAATCTATTCCATTCCCAAATTTTGATAAATTAAAAAAATGTCCAAAAATAGGTATGTTTCTACTGTAAAACGTTCAAGTTCAATTTTCGTCCAAAAATATATATAAGCTAAACATCTTGAATTTAGGATTGGATTGAAAATATTGGAGGAACAAATAGGATAGATTCCATCTTTATTACAATTTGAATAATGTACCTATGGAGATTTAAAAATATTCGATTTGAACTGTTAGGCCTAATTCCACATTGTAAATTTAATGTTTATTGTAAAGGAACATATTGGAATTAAGATTGTTTAAATGCATCCTCATTCAACAGGAAACTTGAATTTATGAAACGATAATAATTTGAAACTTAGGGTTTTGTTGGTACTCAAAAAAAGGAGAGCATTCAATTCGTTGAATGCTTGGGAAGTAAATCTGTATTTTGCACCACAAAATAATACAATTCCCAAGCTAGATAGATAAAAACTCTTACCAAGACAGAGATAACTCCTACCGCAAAAAACACAAACATGCTTTATTAAAATATGTAGATATGGAAGTACTGTGAAACTCTTTGACAAATAAAGAAGTTGAAAGAAATGTTTTCCCAGTTACTTACCAGCAGATACAAAAGAATATCTTTTGGAAGAATATCGTCTAAGTATTCTTTTCTCTATGTTACCAGTAACTTCACTAACAGGAGAGAATCACTAGCCTTAACCGGTTAAAACAATAACTATCATCCTATCCGCATATTTGTCTAAAATGAACATGAAATGTATATAGACTATAGAGTACTACTTATAGAGTAATATAGAGTACTTATAAGAGTATATCATACATAATAATTATTATCATATAATTTGTATAATATCATACGATTGAAAACAGTGATTAATTAATTATCCTCTCTATTCTTGTACTTTCAGCACTATGAATAAAATTTCTACAATGATTACCTATTAAAGAAACCCCATAAATTTGTAAGTGGAAGATGTGGATGTGGATAGGATTAATGTAGAGCTATTAATCAGACTTGCAGCAGATAACCATCATTTTTATGCATATCTCATTTTTTTGGCACAAGTTGGTGGCGGCGATTTCAAAGACCCTTTGCAGCTGCCGTCATATCACCTGGCGCTAGACTCCTTATCATCTGCCAGTGGTTGGAGGTCATCCTCGCAATCAGCTGCTCACTCTCTCTTTCTCTCTCTCAAACTTTTTCTCTCACTCTCACTCTATCTCTCTCAGATGTAGTCTCTCCTTCTCCCACCCTCCTCCTCCTTCCGCCCCACATCCAGCCTTCATTATCGTTGCACTCTCCGCCATCACATGGGACGAATCCTGTCACCAACACGACGGACAATAACGGACAATAACGATGGTAAATAACCACGGACAGTAACGACGAACAACTTTCTGGCCATAACGCTTTGTCGGCGGCGTTCTGAAGCATCCTCAGCTCACAACCATAAACAGACCATTCAAATTTCAGCATCACTGTTCCCGAACACTACTTGCTTCTGGAATGGGTGAAAGATTTTCCTAGATTAAGTTCAATGTGAGAAATAAATGAAATTATTGGGGGTGAGGATGTGGTCCGTTTCATTAAATCACAAAGGTTGCGCTGGGCTGGTCATGTTGAGAGAATGGCAGAACATCGAATGCCAAGAGCAATTTATAAGGCCAGGATGGAAGGCAGAAGACGACAGGGGAAACGACGCAACCGATGGAGTGATGAAGTGGAGGATGATCTCCGAAAGATGGGGATAAGTCTGTCGATAAGGTATACGAAAACCTCTGGAAAGAAAAGAGTTCAACTGGAGTTGTTTTCGACATCGGCCTGTTTTGGTGACAGGCAGACTAGACAAGTTGATTGTGAATGCCAATAAGGTATAGCAAAGAAAGAGATAGGTTGAACTAATGAGGGGGTTGGCTTGTTTGATTCGAGAGCGGAATAGTTTGAGGGGGATGGAAAGTCGTATTCGTTTTTTGAGGCAGAAAATCGAGTAGATTCGATGGAATCCCAGAGTTGAGCTCCGATAACAACGTCTCAGTTCGGTTGAGAGGCCTCAATGCTGGGGATGGAGGAGGAAGATAGAGAAGACGAAGTAGGAGGGAGAATGAAGAGGGATAGACAGTCAGGATCTGTCAGTTGCACTCATTGAATTCTATACTCCGTATACTAAGTATACTACCTAACGTAACGTGTATACGAGTATATACGATCTGGCTGCTCATGAGTTCACTGGCAGCACTAGTTTATCATTATCATTATATTAATTTATTAACAATAATTGATTACAAAATTCAGGATCAACCAACAGGCATCAGCCCAAAACTGTTATATCCCTAATGGTCTAGACAGTGGTCTAGTAGTGGTCTAGTGGTCTTTAGTGGTCTATTAGTGGTCTAGACAGTCTAGAGGTTATTTTAATCATCGTACTCCTTTAGAGTGCAATATATTTTATCAGAGCTCAATGATAGTAAGACTTGAATAATTAACAAGAAGTAAATGATCTCTCACAAGAAACCTATAAGCAGTTCATGAATTAGTTGAAAATAAATAATTTCTGTCTGTTAATTTGTAGACATTTCACAAAAATGGTTTTATTTGTGAATCTATACTGTTCAATGCTCCTTTGTTTATAATATTATATTATAAATTACTATCGTGAATGCTTATCACAAAGTAATGTTGATAATTGAAGTGATTGGGAAAAGAAAATGGACTACCTACAACCATATCTCACAGAATTGCAATTAAGAGATTCTAAATTGTTGAATCCAGTGTAATAAAATACCATTTTCCTCCACCTACTGTCTAAAGTACTTACTCTACTCCCTGAAACATAATACTAAAGTGTCACTTTTTCGCTCTCGCTGGTAAAAAACAGAAAAGCTCCCTAGGGAGTATAAGTGACTCCATTTAAATAACATGGGAAGCATCTCTATTTTAAAAACTTACATGGTAATAGGTTAGAAGGACTAAGCTCAGATGAGAAAGCATAATAGAGGTGTCTGTCATTGAGTCAACTGAATTCAATACCACAACCAGAAATTTGATCAACTCATGAAATATATGTTTGTATGATAATTATTATATTCTTAATATTAGTAGACGATAAAAATTTATACAATTTTTAAAATATTTTATTCTATTCAAAATACCAGCCAACAAATATTTTGATCTGCAATTCAAATCTGAACCGCGTGATCTGGAGTCAGCCATTTTTGGTAGCTGCCCAGCTGATATAATTGTTACAACTTTAGCCGATAGATAGCGCAATCGGCAGTGCCAATCAGACGACCTTATTTTAGGTTTTAGATTTAGGTTATGTTGTTAGGAATCATTGTCACCAATACGTAAGTTATTAGAATGATTTTATTTGCAGTTTCTATAAAAAAATGTAGATGGAGGAAAAATGTTGTGTACATCACGAGCGAAAAATACTTTTTCTCCCTCAGGAAAATTGCTGCCCTCGGCTTCGCCTCGGGCTTCAAACTTTTTCCCACAAGGAGAAAAAGTCGTACTTTTCACTCTAGATATACAAATAACTATTTTGATAAGTTGACATACATTTCAAGAGGTTCAGTCGTTCAGTGATGTATTCATTTTCATTCATCTAATATTGACATGCAAGTACTGAAAAGTACTTGGACATCAAAATTGGGCGCGGATATGCAAGGGAAAAATAATGACGATTTCCGGCAAGAGAGCCGATACTAATTGAGTTGGGAGTTTGGCATGAGTTTTGCACCCGCTCCCGCACTCACATTCGCGGGACGTCGTCGTGCCTTTGATCTGAGCAGAATTGTTCCAAGTCGCGGAATATTATTAAAACACGACCTTCTCCTCAAAGGAATTCTGTAAAAAGCAATTTGGATGATTCACTAAATGCACTATACCGGAGGAGTCTGCCACCTCCTCCCTCCACCAGGACCACCCACCCTTGCATCTCCTCTTCGCTGTTTCCTGTCGTTCAAGCTTTCCATCCGTCTCCTAAAGGTTGGTCGTAACTCAAAGTGCAATTTTTCCTTTCCGCCTTTCATTTCTACCTTGATATAATTTTCTTTTAACAGCGAGATTCTCTCTGAATAGTTCCGGTGTATACGAAAATACACAGCTTCCTATTGAAGTGGCACAGAAGACTCGAAAAAAGAAATTAGTGAGATTCTGGAGAGAGACATCTGTTGCGAGCAAACACTAATTTCAATCAAGATTTGCACGGGTGAATCATTCATTACTCTCGCAACTAGAATCACCGACTTACAATATGAATCTGAAAATAATAAGTAGATTTTTATTAAGAAATATTACTCGTATTTGTCAACAATCACATCTCAAAGCACCAGGCATCTTGATGAAATTTCGCTGCAAAGATTCACTACTTAACCTATAATTATTTCTTCTGGATAGAAGAGAGGAAAATTTGACTGCACAACATCAGAAATTGGACAAGTAGGCCTACTTTAGTATAGTCCTCGATAACGACTTCTTTATTGTTTAATCTGTTCTATCCCAAGTCCCACTCGTTTAATATGATCATATGATTATAATGTTCAATTTCCAGTATCGTAGAAAAAACAAAGTTACCAATTTCATACTTATTCTATGCCAGTATGTCGAGTATCGATCCTAAAATAATGCACATCCAGGGCCTATTACATTAGGAAATACAAACCTATTAAATTAGTAGTCAGCTAGTTATCAGGATAGAAAATTAATAGAATATTAGCTTGTATTTTCTCATGCAACGGGCCCCGGTCGTGATATGATAGGTATTTGATCTGTTGAGATGGATTCTAGGTAGCATATTCTATTCTTCTTAAAATTCGATACATTACATAAGAAGAAAAGTTATCTACCCTATAGTGATAAACAAAATAAAACTTCTCATAAGCTACATGTTTACTTCTCATAGTGTTTACAAGTTTGTGTTTCTTGAATGGTTCCAAATTTTCTTAAATAACTCAATATTATCCGTTACAAGTGCTTTAGTCACCTATAAATTTGGAAGAAAAATAGCACAAGGACTATCTTATTATTTTATCTTCCGATGTTATTACATAAGTGTCATTTGCATTGTAAATGAATGAAATAAATTAAATGATATTAGTTCTCAATCACGTCGGGGTCACCAATATAGGAATTTAATTTGATGATTCCTATTTCGAAATTGATTAAATGGAACTAGATGAATAATGAATTAATTTTAACGTTTGAATGACAAAATAATTGAACTTTTTGGTAAATATGAAAATAAAACTGTTACAAGTGATAAACAAACTATGCCAGTTGAAAACATCACAGGTGGCGGTGGCAATCATATGATTCGCCACATAGTCACCCTAGTTATAATAATTATAATCCCATTATAAAAATTAGTAATCCCAGGTAATTATTATTACCCCAGTTACATCCAAAATTAATTCTACAAGACTTGTGTGCAATCTGAAGAACAGTTTTTGATGAAAATCTGTTGCTATTGATATTTTCATCTTCTTCTGTAACGTCGTGGAACCCCAATTTCCTTCTGAAAATGATATCTGCTGTGGACCACTTAGTCTTTGACATTGTATTGGTAGATTCGAATGTATTGCGTTCCTATTAATTAATAATGATTTGAAGATGAGCGATGAGACGGAGATTCTATGCGCTCTGTGCTCAAAGACGACGAGCTCCAACTCAGCTTTAAAAGCAAGTAAGTTATCATGGAGTCAAAGTAATCCGCATGCATACATCTCCTTCATTATATTATGCGAGTTCCACATCGCGTCAAGATCAAAGGCCAGCGGTTTTCAAACCTAAAAGCTCTTAGATCTCTATGTAATTACATTTGGCAGAGTTCATCTCAGATGCTACCCTGAGCGCCTTAGACTTGAGTCTTGCCTTCATAGTGCAATCCCCCCCTCATCCACCTTGGGTCGCCACAAGCCCCTCAAATCCTTCTTCTCGTATCCATACCAGTCACAGACATCTTCAAGCTGCAAACGCGAATCGAGACCGTTCCGATTTTAATTGACGATCGCGAGTAAGATGTCTTAAGACTTTGAACGAGGACTACATCGCATCCAAGTGCACCATTCCCACCAATCGTGAATCCTCGTCTGATGTAATTTTTGCCAACCCTTTGTCGAAATCAAATTGGGAAGATTGTGAATTATGAATACTCTTCAAAATATTGCTAAAAGTTTCCCAACCAAGTAATAAATACATTTTCCAAGTTGCTATACGAATGACAACCTCAATATAGCTTGATCTATTTTCGAATAATTTCCTTGTATAGTATAGGTGAATCTTCAATATTGTAGAATGCTGCTCAACGATTCAAGACTTGATATTTTAAAATGTTTCTCATAATATTGAAAATTATCAAGACTTGACTTGATTGTATTCGTTTGTGTTTTCATTATCATTAGGCCTATGATTCCTTCAAGCTCAATAGTATAATAATTTCTTATATCAGTTATTCTTTCGATTTTTCAACTCAAATCAGTTTCCGTATTATTATTAATAATTCATGAATTCTTTCTTTTTTATCTTTTTTTTCTTGTGTAGGCTATTATTATTTGTGATGAGCAACAACTTAAATCCCATTGTTTTATTATACTATAGCTACATATTGCTACACAATACAATTAAATGAATTATTATCAATGTATCAATTAATTTTTTTTCTACTTAAGATTTACAACTATTTTCCTTTCAATATGATTTGAATTAAAAATTTTTAATTTTGAGATCACTGATTGATTATATCAATGTACTATTTCTATGTTTCTTTTAATATAATGTAAAACTTGACTCCTCCAGTCAAACCTTCTTTAGAAGGTTTTGGAGAATTTATATTTCGTCTGGTTTATAATTTTTGAAATTTTCCACTGAAAAGGAATTTTCTCATCATTTGTCATTCTTGCTTTTTTATTATTCTTCATTTTTTTGTTTGTAAGATTTCTGTTTATAAGTGTATTTTTCATTTTTGTTTGTTATATTTTCTATAATAAACTCCCTTCTTTTGGGGGTACCAGGACGAACGAAAAAGGGGGAAAAAATATTATAGAGTGATCACAATACTCTCCAGTTGTAAGTCAACCATTACATCATTGCAATAGCAATAGAAAAACAATTGAGAGATTAAGATGAAACAATCAAATGCAATAATATTGAACTTAACCAGGCACTATGAGGGCGGTGCATTTGATCTATATAGTTTAATAATTATTGGTTTTTCATTTTATTTTATCAAATAAATAATTTTTTGTATGCAACATTTGATATCGCTTTGACGAAAATCCATATGCTAAGGTTGAAAGTGATATAAATGTAAATAAAAGATTGTTCTCATTTAAATAAGCTCTCCCATGAACCAGAGAGGATTTGAAAATAAATGAGCTTTATTCTTGTTGTTGGAGTGAGTTTGTTTAACTTCTTAAAATTTGAATGAACTAGTGCTCAAATTAATCGTTCGTTTTATGTTTTCGAACTTTTGAAAAATATCAAAATCTGTAACTTCTAGAGAATTAGAACTAGTGCTCAAATTAATCATTTGAAATTCTTAGGAATATCAAAATCTGTAGCTCCTTTCTAAAGAATAAGAATCATATTAATAGCACCCAATGAAACTTGAAAGAATTTCGACTTGGAATGTAAATTTATTTCCATAGTTCACTCATGCTATATCTTGTACTGTATTTCTTTTAGAGGTTAGAGCAAATGTCACGTTCAACTGTTTAATAAGCTACTAAGATACAAAGTAGCCGAGTAAATGGATGCTCACTTTGGAGAGAGCGGCCTCGGAAGAGGCGCTTTGATCATCATGAGCAACAAATTGATAGGGAAGACACATAATATGCTCAGTTCAGTTGGACTCATTTGGAAGAAGAGCCTCAGCACTCATCCAGACCGGACTATTAATAAGAATATTCATAGGAAGCGCCAACAGTTCCTTTTGAAGGTGACTGGCTCAGTGTAACAATATTCATAGACTAACAAGCTGATTTGTCACACATTGCTGGGCATTAATCATACTTTTTATGACGCTTTCGACACAAGCTCTGCTGCCAAATGGCGCGCTACGATCAGTTGCTAGGTGGGAGTATTTAACTTTGATGCAGTCGGGGAGATAAACTTGGAAGATGAACACTCGTTTTGAGGAGCCTGTCCGGGAAGACAGTCGGATCATGAGACGTAGATCGGGAAGCTCCTTTGGGGAGATCAAAGAGTGACTGACATCTGCCAGTTCTTCTCCTCTCCCCCCCCCCCCCACCGACAACCAATCTACAAACGAAAAGCATTAGGATCCCCCATCCCCCTCATCATACAACACAACTTTTACCGTCTCAGTTTTCTTCTTATTTATTTGTCATCGAATTTTTACTGTGTCACTTTTCCTCTTTTTATACGGAGTTTATAAATAAACTTCTCCTTCTAGAGAAGCAATTCCACTTGAATTACTTTCTTTAATATTTTTCGTTCTCAATCTTTGAATGTGTGCTTTTAGTAGATAAAATATTATGCATATGTAATATGCCATGGGCCGTTTAGAATTAAGGCATAAAATAAACAATCTAGAGGTATAGAAGTTTTATCTGGTTGAAGCTTCAGGTTTCTTAGCTACATCTTTTCGATGTCAGACGATCTTGAAGCTCCTGATCCTGAAGACGACACCATTTCTGCACTATTATAATAAAAGTACGAAGAATCTATTATCAATTATTCAGTATAAGTATTTTGTAAAAATGGAAAAAAATATTTGGTTTACTGCTCATTTTAGTTCTAAAGAAGAAAATATTTGAAGAAATATAAAAAATTTGAAGAAAAATATCTTATAAGATTATCATTCAAAAAGGAGGAGTATGATGCTACTTTCTAAAATCTTCAGTAAATCTGAGCGCAAAAAGTGACATTCCATTTCGAAGCTCTATCTTTTGAGAGCCAATTATCATCACTTCTTTCACATTATAAGATCACTAAATCAGTTCAAATCTTCATTGCCTATTTTCATAAAACAAAACACAAAATAAAACTCCCTGTTTCTGAATTATACATCAAAGAAGATAGAAGATATCATTTTCACTCATATTTAATGTAATCAATTTCTTAACTGAAAATCTGATACCTATGTAGGCCCTACCTACCTACCTACCTACCTACACCTATGACGCTATGACATAGCTCACTTTAGTTGAACCAACTAGAGAAGGCTACGTTTCTCACTGTAGGAATTTGATTTTATATAAAACATTATAAATTTCATTCATTTTTTGCTGGTGAAGACTAAAGAAAGATTTCAAACGCCGCAATCCAGGAGGCAGTGAAGGTGTGCCACTTGTGAAGCGGACTGTACCTGGCGCATTAGGTCGGCTCCTTTGAAGACTGGCGGGCGGCAAACATCAAAGCGAGTCGACATTAAATGTACCGACCTATTAAAAATATGAGTTTACACTCGGATCTCGCCGTAATTATTATCATCTTGCCGTGCGTGATGGTTCAATTTACATACGGCTGCTTGGGGGAGTTGGTACGATTCGTTATAGAAGTCATGGTTGTGTACTTTTCAAATTACGATCATACTCAATCTCTGTGCCAACTGTTGGTATGCATTGCAATGCCATCCCTCTGCCAGATGTGCCACTCTGATAGCGGATCTAAACAACTTGAAGCACGTCATCACAAGTATAACCCCACTTCCCACCCACCGTTGTTTTTTACGATAATGATATGCTGTTGAAATTCAATTGCCGTCTCTAATTAAAGTTTTCCCGTCACTGTAATGTATGACTGCAGTGCAGTCTATCCGGTTTCACCCCTTTGGAGCTGATTAAAAAAAAAAAAAAAATAGAATGATTTTATAAATAAAGCTAGTCATACATGTGGATTTTCATGAGGTTGAATACAGTAGATCGGCCAACCGTACATTGGTAACAGGATCTAGTGACTACTAATAAAGTTCTTAGACGTTCTCAGTGGATATAACCTCAATACCTCTACAAATTTGTAGGAATCTGTTGGGTTGTTAGGTGCTTTTTTTGATTCAAGGATTTTCAATTGGAATTATTCTTAGATAAGTGTGTACCTGACACCTGAATAACACCTGTTGGAAGTATTGTACATGATACCTGAATTCGAAATAGTCGAACACATGTGTCCTGTTGGTGCATTTGTAATTGATTATAGAGCAATAATCATAATTATTGGAAATCATAATCCGACAGCAAAACTCGTGAATTGAGATTGATGTAATAGTATATTTTGCACCTAGAGCAGAAAATGAGATTTTTCCGGCTCGAAATCGGTTTTCAAGTCCAACGCCGTAGGCCGATGACTAGAAAAGATTGAGAGCAGGAAAAATATTTTTGCCCGTGGTGCGAACGCTATTTTTCGCCACACACAAAAATAAACAATATATATATATATATATATATATATATATGAGAATTATTTGTTTACTAAGCACTTCCGAAAGCAGAAGTGGAAGGTGTTAGCTCTAGCAAATATATATTATATATATATATATATATATATGAGAATTATTTGTTTACTAAGCACTTCCGAAAGCAGAAGTGGAAGGTGTTAGCTCTAGCAAATCTGAGGTAATCTGAATATCAGGAAATTGTCCAAGTATTTTTATTTTTTATTCTGATTTGTCTAAATAACCTGAAAGATGATGTTCAATTATGTGGGAGGTTGAGTTTATACTTTTTTTTCTTTCAAATGACAATAAGATGATATTAATATAAATGTTTTAATTATTGAATAATGAACACAAATTATGAAAAGTTTTTTGATCAGCTGTTTTTTGATCACCTTTCTTAGTTCCATGTTAGTGGCTGGAAAGGGTAACTCTTTCCGGCCTAGGCCGGAAAGAAACCTGTTCTGACGTCAGACGAGAGTCGTCTGCAAACAATGTCTTTCAGATCTATGTAGGGACTGGAAAACAGCTGCTTTCTGTGCAGTGTGGCGAAAAAAGCATGATTTGACTGTTTTTACATTGATCTTATGGGTCTAAATCCATACCCCGACTTATACTGCGTACTCTCAATTCAATTGCATAAATTTATTAATATAATATAAAGAGAAGATGTTTATACTTTGAATGTATAGTTGATACTTTGAATTCGACAAATGAAGATATTGGAATGTAAGGTATAAGATATTGTAGTACGTGTTGGGGGATGTGCAATTGAAAAATCACTTTTGAGATGTGTGAGTGGACCATGGGAAGAATGAACAGCGTGAGAAAGATTGATTGATTGATTGAATACTTTTATTTATGTAGATTACAATATATACTGGCTTATACACTTATATACAATAGCTTACAATACAGCAAAATTATAGATCAATTTACATACTATAGACTAATAAAATAATTATTGAACTGTATATGATATGAAAAAAACAATTTGTAATATAATAATATAGATAATTATATTGTTATGCATCTACATAAATTGGCGGAGCTTTGGACATATCAATGTCCATTCTTCGGAAAGAATATTAAAAATATCCTCCCCACTAACTCTCTACCAAAGAGAGAGAGTGAGAGTGAGAGTGAATGGGAGAGAGAGTGTGAATGGGAGAGAGGATAAGAGAGAGAAAGAAAATTAGAGAGGGTGAGAGAGTGAGAGGAGGCTGATGAGCGATGGTGTTGGTGCTCTCGAGTATGTACTTGCTTTGCAGTCGCCAATGCTGTTGAATTAACTAGTGCGCTGCCCTTGTTTGTCACACCTTGCCTCAACCAGACATGAAAGAGCCGCCCCTGATGAGAGCAGATTTGCACCCTCTAGCATTTATCACAGACAAAACCTTCTGCTGTCAAAGAGCTGCCGCCGAAAAGTGGAAGTGGAAGCTCTTTTGCCTCGACTTCGCCTTCTTTCAACTACTGTCAACGGCTCTTCCTTTCGCGCACAATTATTCAAATAGTTGTCCTGCATACATGAATGCTCTAATTGACCTGTTTTGAGATTTCAGTCAGGGTAAGTCACTGCGCAAGCTTGTATTGGAATTTCGGGTTTTCAAACTTTTGGCAAGCACAACTGCGCTTCTGTCAGGCTGGGGTTACACCAATCTAATAAAACATATTTATCCATTTATTTGATTATTTATCTCACACACATAAGATACAAAGTAAGACAATGTAAATAGAATTTATGTAATAGAATTTTATGAAGAAATTGCGTTATCGGATGGGCATGTTAAACTGTCGATCCCGGCTGAAGTATGGCAGTTGTAAGGCCCATTGACGCTTGAATGATATATTCAGGCAAGGAGGAGCTTCCTTCAGGGACTCCCCACCAATAAAAGCCATATGAATATTATTATTAAGATACAAAGGGAACAAAAACATACGAATGAATACATGCAAAAAAAACATGACAACAATAAAAAATACTAATATCGATTAATATAATGCAGTGTAGCAGGCCAAACAGGCCAACAGCATACTAAATAATTAATGGCACCAATATTTTATGACATAAAATGGTCAAATCTAATTTGATTTGGGGTCCAATGAAACCGGATCTAGTTAATATCTCCAATGGTCATTAAGATATTTTGAAGAAAGAGCTTAATTCAGTACATTTAATTGAATATTGCACAAATTATTGTCGTATCTCAATAATCATTGGCCGATTAATCCCCAGCCATCGGCTGTGGTGGAGAATAAACTAAACCAAGCTAAACTAATTCGAAAAAGAAATAGAAATCTAGATATTTATTATAAATAAAAATTAAAAGAAACGTAGTCTTTTCCCAAGAAAGAAGAGAGGCTATATCGGCTAGAATGAAAATTTTTTGGAATAATCGTAGAAATAAGGATCTAGTATGGCATCCAAAGTAAATACTTAGCGATTTCCATACAAGGGAATTTGACGCATAATAATAATAATAATAATAATAATAATAATAATAAAAATTAGATGACAGTGAATGTGTAATTTTCGGATCTGAAATTTCAAATTTATTTTAATATTGAATTTCCATGAAACTTTGCAATTGATTTGTGCTCACTCGCTCTATTATCAAACCTTAAAATCAAAATTGATCACTAATTTCTTCCGTATTATTCTTCAAGTACAAAAATTAATAAATTAATTAATGAATGAAAATTCATTAGGACAGTCATAGCTTCACACATTATGCACAAGAATCTGGCTTGAAAAGATCCTATTCAATTTTCATTTTCAAATCAAATAATTTCTTCCGCCAAATTTGTAGCAAGAAGTTAGCACGCTTGAGTTCAGAGTTGACGGTTGTATAATGTTATAACTTACTTGAATCATTTTTCTCTTACTAGCCACCAGCAAAGATACTCAACTTTAACGTAACGCTTTTAGTAATGGCCATAAATAATAGCGGTGTCATAATTTATGAACAGGCAATAGAAGGACAGTCGTCTTGCTGCGGACTAAGGTTTATCCAGAATGCGTATTAAATGCGACTGTTATGTTATGGCCCCAACACCATCCTTTGATAAGATTGACCCTGGTTTTAGCTGACGATGTGCAGATGAGCGCCTTAATACATCATGCTGTAGGCTACATATGATTAGGATAAGAGTTGGCTGGAATCAAGCTGCCTTGAAGATAAGGCCTTTCTGCCAGTTTTATCAAATTAGCTGACAGCTTTACTCTTGGATTTATAACATTCTTAAGAACTTAATGCCAAGATGTTGAGATTAGAATAACTCCATTTATCAATATGAGTTATCACTCTTACCTAGTTGCCACCGTCGTAGCAAATTTGTAAAGTCTTGAGCGGAATCTTGTTTTTTAAGACTAAAACTGCTCTTCTCCATTTCTTACACTAGCTCAAGTTCTGCAAATATGCACATTTCTTGAAACATCAAGAACTGAGAGCTGGATTTTCACATATCGGTATCAGTGAAAATGTCCGGTACAGTGCAAATATCATTCTAATGTGTTCTAATGGGACAATTCATGGGCTGTGTGGTAATAAACCCATAAAAACTCATCAGAATTATACCTACTTTCAATGTATTGAACACGCTCCCTGATACTGATATGTGAAAATCCAGCTCAAACCCTTTGATTTTCATAAATTATTATTACTGAAATGCTGTCATTAGTCTAATATTGTAAGTTGGAGTTATGACTGAATATCTACTGAAAATCATAAGTTTTAATTGCTATGTTATTTTATTCTTCCAACTAGATAAGATTTATGGAGAGCTTTCATATTTGATTTAATCCACGGGGTGCGCACAGGGAGGGAGAGGGGTTTGACGCGGACATTGTCCTCGAGATTCTTGGGGAGGAGGATCCTCAAAATCACAAAATGAGTTCCAAAATCAAATTTGGGGGGAGGTTTGCAAAAAAAGTCAGAAGCGTTTAAAATGACTACTGACGAAATTTTCTTGTATTTTGGAGTGGAAGCTGGATTTTTTTTTAATTAGGGGTGGGTTCGTTCATGGGCTTAGAGGGGTGGGCACCCCTGTATAATAAACTTATAAACTTGGGATCAAATGCAGTACTATACACCACACATTGATTGACAGATACAGTTATCTGATAGTACAACTGATTAATCAAATGAGAAGGAAATCCTCCCCTGAGCTATTTCTATATCCATTCAAGTGTGTTTCAATACCTATATTTGTCATTTTCGAATATTCATAGTTGAATTCTTGTAATAAATGGAAGAGAGAACTAGTGGAAGAATTAGTAGTGAACTATGTCTTTCACATATATTAGACTAAACTTCATACTCCCCAAAATAATTCAACAGAACGTCTCTGCCGATCTTAATTATTAAGGAATTATAAATCTTGTCCAACGTCACGACAAGAATTAGTTGAATGTTGAGTAAAACGTTAAATTAATTTGCAAAGATGTTCACTTGCGGTTGTGATGTATAAGGATGAAAGGAAGATGTAAGGGTAGTGATGAGGAATCACCAGATCAAAGGATCGGCGCACTGAAGTTTTGCGAGTGGTGAATAGCAACGCATGCGCGGCGCAGTGTAGGTGACCCGCACTGTACGGGCCTCGGTTCCAGTCCGTCAAAACTGCGTCTGCTTTCAACCGAACAGGTCCGTGTCGTTTCGCACACCGTTTTCACTCTCCACCGACGCGCGATCCATACAAAAGCGTGAGTTCTATTTCCCTCTCAATATCTCACACCTTACATCAAAACCCATTCGAACCCGCACTGAGTGAATAAATAATGTTCACAGTTTTTGAGTCGATTGAATAAAAACTTGAAACCAGTGACTAGCAACTAGTCTTTAGTTCTAGCAATACAAATAAGATTATAAAGCTGACTCGAATCCTAGCATTTGCTTGAAAATTACTTAGAATTAGCAATAATTGTTATCTTTTATTCAATAATTGACCTATTGACTCATTAGCAGTCACTAAGTATCACAATGGAGAACAGATAGCATAAGTAGATATCCCGTGGTATATGCCGTTTATGCTCCAAATTTCAAGCTTATTTTTTGTTAGCTCATGTTGACTACTATCTATTATTACTGCTTTGGCTGGATGAAAGTGTAAAAACGGCACAGTATGAGAGACTAGGAGCGTCACATAGCTTCAGGAGAAAGAAATACTAGGACTATCGGCTTCAGTGGACAGGGAAATTTGGAACGTAAACGCCCTATACTATGAGATAACCTCGTATGGTATCTTTTCTCTATGATATCACCATATTCCTTATGAGCCACATTCTGTTACCTACTACTTCATTTGAAAATATTGATGTATTATGTTTGATAGTTAAAGTAGCTATGGGAGAGTGTAATGATACCGAATAGTCGTGTGCAAGCAAACTGAGAACCCTCCAATAACTACTTACTCTTCGTCGAATGTACGAAGAGAATCAATTTCCCATTTTCAACGAATTTCACTTATGATAGATGATTTTCAACCACCTTGACGAGCTTACAAGATTGAGCTATGGTGCAAAAGGATTTGATCGTTATTTAGAAGTTCATATGGGTCCTTCTCCACAGAAGAATCCTGAAATTTAGGGTATCAAACGGCTGATTATGATGGAGTATGGTTTCAGGAACCTATATGCACAATCACGATGTGGAGATAAATAAGCTATTAATGATGGTTGAAAGCATGGCCAAGCTATTATAGTTCAGCATTATTGTATACTACTATAGCATTATAGTGTAATTGATGGTTATAATTTGGGGTTTTCCCAAAGCAAAGAAAATTTTTCTCTCACCATTAAATCAATATTGATTGAAAATTTTGTGAAGTGAAGTTTTTTGAAAAGTTTTGTGACATGACTTAACCTATTTCGGACTATGTGTAACCCTATCTTAATTTAGGAGAGAAATAGCACAAGGTTATCTTATTTTTTCTCTCCCTATCATTTTGATGATGTACTTATTGTATGAATGAATGATTAAAATATCCTAGAATATCGAATGCATAGATTCAATGAATCATTAGATTGAATAAGTGTCATAGAAACCGAGCCTAGATGTTTGAAGCGGCAACTGCTTGTCAAGTTCCTGTGTCACAATCAATAAAATTTAATCTGTGATTGAATTTGACATTTTATGAAATTTTTCAATCAACTCCACTCTTTTTTCCTCACGTTTTAAAAGTTTGATTATATATTCCAATTAAACACTATAGCCCATTCAAAACAACCTCTGATTTGGAGGAATATGAGGAGCAGAGAAATGGAGGGAGGTAACTATTTACAGTTATGAATAGATTCTTAGAAAGAAGCGCAGTTTGTTGCAGTTGTTGTCAGAGTTGTCAATCAGACTTGGACTCAAGTATAAGTGACTTAGGTTCTAAGTCAGATGATTTTGAATTGGTTTTGTAATATGATTTTTATTTTCCTTGCCCTATTACCAGGAAAGTTTACTTTTATTGCCCTATATAGGTAAGGAAAGTATTGCTTTCCGAAAAAAATTAAGGTACCCCAATTTCTGAATTTCTATTCGTTTCAAGGTCGCCTGAGTCCAAAAAAGTTGTTGAGTTGAGTGTTGGGTGGTTGGGTATGAGTGTATGTGCGTCTGTGTACACGATATCTCATCTCCCAATTAACGGAATGACTTGAAATTTGGAACTTAAGGTCCTTACACTATAAGGATCCGGCACGAACAATTTCGATCAAATGCAATTCAAGATGGCGGCTAAAATAGCGAAAATGTTGTCAAAAACAGGGTTTTTTGCGATTTTCTCGAAAACGGTTCCAACGATTTTGATCAAACTCATACCTGGAAAAGTCATTGATAAGCTCTATCAACTGCCACAAGTCTCATATCTGTAAAAATTCCAGGAGCTCCGCCCCATCTATGCAAAGTTTGATTTTAGATTCCCAATTATCAGGCTTCAGATACAATTTAAACAGAAAACTCCAAATGGAAAAGATTGAGCATGAAAATCTCTAAAATTAATATTCAGTAACATATTCACCTAAAATTTAAAATAAGCTCGAAATTCGAGAAAATGTTATTATTTCAATTGCAA